>NC_056745.1:686044205-686104205 GCF_019279795.1 Protopterus annectens | reverse complement strand
TGCAGTTTATTTTCAAACAAGGCTATATTATTCAATACCTGGGTAATTTTACACAGATGTTGGTCTGTGTTATAGTGCATTTGTAGGTTACTCTGTAGATCTTTTACCTTACTACGAAGTTTCTCTTCAACAGGTGAAAAATATTCTGTAAGCAAATTCATATAACGAAAGCTGGTATCTGTGTTTATATGCTGCCAGTGCACTAGTAAGTCAGGACATGCATCTCCTTGTGTTGGCATAGATAATACTCTCATCCCCCTAGGCACTATTTTATATTCCAGGCATGCTTCCATGCTGCCTTATTACTGTGATGTGTGTGGATGTTGAATTGAGGATCTCTGACCTTACTGTGAGGAACATGGAGAATGTCTCTCTCAGTACATCTATTAATCCTCAATTTAATTTGAACTGCTGATGAGGTGTTGTCAGTAGTGTGAGAAATGCTGTTTTATTTATAATGTGCACGCACACACAGATTGCCTCCCTAAGATATATACATATATTACAGAAATTGGTTATATTTGACTTTCCGCTCTGCTTTGGCTCCATAATTTTCTCCTGTGGTACTGCAAAACATAGACTTCGGTCACTGGGTAGTATTCCAAAAGTGTTAACACAATTTTGTAATGGTGAGGTTCTGCAGATGATTGGTTTATCAGTGTGTAAGCCATAGTGTTTAATGTATTTCTGTTTTTTTTCAATGCCCTTTTTATCCTTGTTGAAAAGGGTGTATTAACTTATTTAACCATTTGATGACAGCATTTTATAAGTTCACCTTGCTTCACTGGAGTTGAGTGAAATGGAAAGAAAAGACTAGTTTCTGTTGAGATGTATTACTTCACAGTTGTCTCGGAAAAAGGAAGTGAAGTGCTGAAAAACCATAGCATGACGGAGCAGTCAAGTTCTAGTATGCCTATGCAAGAGGATAGCAGTAGCAAATTTAGGCCTGGGGTGCAGGGGCATGTGCCATCCCCCTTTTTCCCTTTGTAAACCCTTGTTGTTTAGTTTTTGAAATCTGAAAGCTATACTGCCAAAACAGTGCATTTTCCAGTTTCAACTTACTTTTTTTTACTGTTTCAGTAGAATTTTCACTGTTTGCTTATTTTTTTTTTTACTAATTATTGCTTATTCTAACCATTTATAGCACTTTTTATTGTATGCTGCCTACCATTTTTACTGTGTTTTTATTGCTATAAACTAATCTGCATTGTAGTACTGAAATTGTTTGCCTTACAGGGCCTGTTAAATCACTTTTATTATTACTGTCACACTGTTTTGTAAAGCTTTTTTTGCTAGTTTCACTGTTTGAAAGGTATTAACTGGAAATGTTCTCTATTTGTTAAGCATCTATTTGTTCTGATTTCCTGCCAAAGAGTGTGTCATATAACAGATTTGTTTGCAGTTAAAAGCATTCTCTAGAATCTCCTTGTTCCTTTATACTTTCATTTAGTGTCTCACTGCTGTTTTTCTGCTGTGATAAACATTTTTGTAGTGTTTTCTGCATAAAATGGTGTGGCTAGTAGCTGTAGCATAGTTTCTCACCCTCCCTATTAGTGTTTTGTTCTTATACTTGGTAGCTTTGCAGTTGCCCGCCCCTAGTGTAAATTTGATCTGAGACAGTCCTCCCAGTCCAGTGTCATTTAAATCATTCTACCTAATACAGAGATAACATTTGGGAAGGCTAACCCCCTTAGTTTCTTAACCTTGAATTATCTCCTTTCTCCCTTTCCACTTTACTGAAGGAAAAAAAAACTTTTTAGCTGCTTTTACAGTATTTGTGTTTCCTCCTCCTGCTCTATCACTCCATTTTGTTTTTTCTGCTACTTGTTCTTAGCCTGCTTGTGTTTTTCTAAGCCTCTTAGTTTTGGTTTAAGCACTGGCCTCTCCCTCAGATTCTGACAAATATGGATGGACAATTTCATATGGTTTCTCCTGCCAGCCTGGTTGACTTGGGCATCCTGAGACAGTGTAGCAACTGCCTCGTGTACACGGACAACTATCTGCTACTACCACCTTGGAACACAATTTGTGCAAAATGCAATTACATAAAGAAGCTACAGTCTATGCTGTCTCCCTCACAAGCCAGTATACCTGGCACTGAGAAGGTTGTCAACACAATCACTACACCTTAAACACCACACGCAACACACACCCACATATGCAGAGGTTCTCAACAGAAACAAACCCAAACAAAGGAGACCTCAGAGGCAAAAACAAATGTGAACTCCACGACCCTCCACACCACATACCATGCATAGTCCACACACCAGTGTCTCGCAACCACTAAGGTCTAGTCATAGGAGACTGCATTGTAAGACGCACACAGATGTGCCTCTCACCAGGCTGGATAAGGAGAAAGTCACAGTTTGTTTTTCAGGTGCCAGAGTCTGCCATATCACACACACTCAAGTCTCTCAACAATGGGTACTGTTATGACTCTGTTGTAGTCCATGTTGGCATGAATGACTTGAGACGTACCTCCCTGGACTATATGAAGAGAGACATGATTGAGCTCACTGAATGTGTCCCAGGCAGGTATGTCCCTAGCCTTAAATCCGCATTCTGCCATCACCCAGAATGATACCTCAATACAAACAGAAAATGGTTGACGTCAACAATTGGCTTAGTTTCTGGTGTCATTCCAGGGGGCACCAGTGCCTGACAGCCTGGGAATATGTTGACAGATGCTTTGCTAGAGATGGACTGCAAGTGTCTCACTTGGGCTCCTGGCAAAGACCCTTGCCTCCCCCATAGTGCCTTTTTTAGGAAACGTCATAAGATCAATACTACCAACATAAAAGTCTCAATAAAATGCAAATTAAAGGTCATGCTGCTAAATGCTAGGAGTCTAAACATGAAACTGCACTCATTGCAAGCATTCTTAACCCTGAAAGATGCTGACATTTGTGCAGTCACAGAAACCTGGTTCAAAGCTGCGGAGAGCACCCCAGCCTTAGCTGGTTACTCTTCCTATCATACATTCAAACCTCAAAATGTGGGCAGCAAAGCCAACAAAGGTGGAGTTTTAGTATATATTAAAGACACACACCTCCAGGCTGGTTAAACAGTATGACACACAAGAGATACTCCAGTTGCAGTTAACAGTTGACAAGACCCCTATTCAAATTATAGCTAGCTACAGTCCCCAAATTTGACTCTAAGATGCCCACTCCATTTATTTGGACCTCTTCATATCTATCAAGATTCAACCCTTTACCCTGAACCTGGGTGACTTTTTAATTATCCAACCATAGATTGGAAATACTACTCATGCCAGCACACACACGCCCAGAGATTCCTCTATTTTTATCAATGCAAATGCCTTGGAACAGCTAGTTCTTACCCATACAAGAGGTGATAATATCTTGGCCTTGGTATTAACCAGCATGAGTAACCAATGCAGGACCCCTATGGGTATCATCCTCCCTGGTAAGATCCGACCATAAAGATAAAGCGATCACTTTTTTAAAGTCACCATCTCCCCTGACCCCCCTTATAGCTAGGGCCAAACAAAAAAACTTCCAAAGCTGATTACTACCTCCTGAGGGATGGAATAAACAGCTTCACAGCCCCACTGTAGGAACTTTCACCAAAGTACTATATGAGCATTTTATAGATGCATGAAATCGGGAGTAACCGACGGGACAAAATCATCCTCCACAAGGAAGAGTAAACCTGTCTGATGGACATCTGCAATAAATAAACTATATAACAAAAGGAAAAAATTGCTGTCCAGGACTAAGAAGGAGCAGGTGCCCAATTGGAAGCAATTTCTCCTTCGCCTGAACAAGCAAATAGGAGCACTAATGAAATCCTCCAAAGCCAACTTTGTCTCTAGTAGATGTGGCCAGTTTGGACTCTGTCATAAGGCTTTCTTCACAAAAGCCATGGACGAGGGGAAGATGGTGTACACTGCCTAACTTGACCTGGCCAAAGTCTTTGACACTATTCCCCACTCGAGCGTAGTAGATACAACTCTTTCAACTAGGTATCAATCCATATGTTACCAGATGGGTAGCAAACTGGCTCACTGATAGACCTCACCTAATCGAACTAGGGGAAGCCACCTCAAGCAGTAGACCCGTAACGAGCTGCATACCCCAGGGATCAGTCTTGGGGCATCTGTTATTTGGGATATACGTCTCTTGAGGTGCAGGGCAAAACCAGTGGGCTATGGCTGATGAAGTTTGCAGATGACTGCAAGCTGGGCGCAGTCGTCAATTCTTCGTGATGTGGACGTCCTCCATGATGGTCTCACCCAAACAAATGACTGGTGCCAGAAACATGGCCTCAAGCTGAATGCCAAAAAATGCATCATCATCCCCTTTGGGGAGCGTGACGTCCCAACATATCACATTAATAACAATGTCCTAAGTACACAATCAGTAGTCAGGGATTTGGGCACCCTGGTTGATAGCAACCTGACTTTTGACCACCATGTTGCTTCCGTTGTACAGAAAGCTTTCTATATGGCCCACCTCATAAGTAAGGGTATCTCATCCAGGGACTAAGAGGTAATAACATCCCTGTATTCTTCCCAAGGCCAATTTATTGAGTACAGTGTCCCCTTTGGCATGTTCCTCGCAAAGTAAGTGCAGTAGCTGGAGAGACCACAGAGGTTCCTCACCAGGAGAATTCAGGGCTTCAAAACACCTACTCTACACAGGCTAAAAGCCCTGTCCCTCTACTCCGTTTCATGCAGACTCCTCAGAGGTGACCTCTGTCTAACATACAAAGCAGTCTCAGACCCTGCCTTGATGGGACTGCTGCATATCTTTAAGTCGAGCTCCATTCAAGCAACCCATATGCTTGACCTCAACCTAGTCCATGATATCAATAGGACTTGGCAGGAAAGATTTGTGTCCCAGAGACTCCCCCATCTGTGGAATAGACTCCCTCTCCATGAAAGCAGTGTACCTCCTTATCCCTTTTTAAGCACAACCTGGATAACTGGATGGGAAATGAAAAATACAGTCCTGGGATTCAGCCTGTGTCCCTGCTGGACAATGGCTCTGGGTGCTGACTTGTATAAATATAGGCTAAACTCTTAGCTAGGTGTATAAGGTCCTCAGGGTCAATAGTCTAGTAACCTGAGGTGAGGCTAAGATTAAACAGCTGTCTAACTGTGGGTTTAATTCCTCGTTGAGTTCATGAAGCACAAAGCCGGGGACACCATTAGGTCCCATGGATGCTGTGTTTTTGCCTTAGTGAGGGCAGTTCTCACCTGGGCGTTGGAGATGTTTGGGGGCTACAATCCTCTGGAATAGATATCTCTCCTTTGAGGGAGGGAGAAGTTTGCACTGAACCTGTCGGCCAGTATGTTGGCAATGTGTGTAGGTTCAGTAATTTTCACATCATTTTGAACTAATTCTGAGCATATCTGGGAGTTTCCTCTAGGTTTCTAACATAGCTAAAGAAGGCCTTATGATTCTCTTTAGAGTCCTTGGCGATTTTCTCTCAAAATTTGCCTTTGATGATTTTATGAGAGCTCTTAGTTTTTACTTATAATGATCAAAGGTGTCTTACCTTTCAAGGATTTTGCTCTATCTTGTAGTAGCTTCCTCCTTTTGTTGTAGAGCTTGTTTATGGCTATTGTCCATCAGCCTGGGCAGTAGCCTTTGGTACAGAGAGTCTTAGTTTTGTTTGGGATTGCCTGATCCATGCAGTCCTGTAGGTGCTGGTAGAAGGCATTTGTAAGTGATTCAGCGGTTTGAGTAATGTTTACCACTGGCTCAGGGGCCTTAAAGGAGACCACACTAGTTTTTAGAAGTGTGAAATCCCGGCTTTTGAGAAGTTTTCACTGTGGTCTTTTTTGTTTCAGGTCGGGGCGGGATGAGGACCTCCAGCGAGATTAGTTTATGATCTGATCTCACCAGTGAGGGGTATACTTCCGGTGTTGAACATTTTGATCCCATGTTCGTGATGATGAGATCAAGTATGTTTTCTCCTCTTGTGGGGATGGTGACTAGTTGTTCCATGGCATTTGAGTTTATGAACTCCAGGAATCTTTGGGTTAGAGTGTTAGGGCTTGAGTAGTGTTCCCAGTCTATATTAGGGTAGTTGAAGTCACCTAGTATGATGGTGTTTGGAGATACATTTATCCCTCAATGTTTTCAGGAAGGCCATGTGAGGTTCCTGAGTTTGAGAGGGTGACCTGTAACATGCTACAAATTGCAGAGCAGTCTTGCCTATGGTTAATTGCACCTGGATGGTCTCCGATGCATCGATGCGTTGCCACCAACCTTGAGGTGTGGGTGTCCTTTATGAATATGGACACCCCTCCTTTCTTAGTGTTGTCCGGTTTGGGGCGGAGCATGATATGAGGTGAAACCTGTTAGTGCTGGGGTGCTCTCAGGAGCCTTGAACCAGGTTTCTGTCACAGCACAGACATCGATGTTCTCCATATTGAGAAGGGCCTCGAGTGTGTGCATCTTGAGATTGAGACTTCTGGCATTGTGCAGCATTACCCTTAGTTCTTTTCCATTTAGGTGTTCGAGGGTGGCAGGTTTAGAATTTGCGCCTTGCCTAAAAGGCACTATGGGGTGGCAAGAGCCTTTGCCAATATCCGGAAGCCCAGGGGTGACAGGTGCAAGCCGTCCCTTGCGAAGCAGCGTGGCTTGTCCAGCATGTCATCCCAGGCAGACAGACATTGGATCCCCTTTGAATGACACCAGAATTTAAGCCAATTATTAAAGCTGATCATCTTATCACTGTATTGTGGCATCATTCTAGGTGAAGGTAGGATACTGCTCAAGGTCAGGGTCATATCTGCCTGGGCTACATAATCAGAGAGCTCCTCTATGTCCCTTTTCATGTAGTCCAAGGAGGTACATCTCAGGTCGTTGACACCAGCGTGGACAAATGACTGAGTCGTACTTGTACCTGCTGTTGAGAGACCTGAGTGCTTGCGTTATGTGGCGGATTCTAGCGCCCGACAGGCAGCTTACTGTGACCTTCTCTTTACTCAGTCTGGTGAGCGGGACGTCAGTGTGTCTGACTATGGAATCACCAATGACAAGTGTGTCTGGCATTTTGTTTGGCCTTAAGGGCTGTGACTGACACTCTGACTGTGTGGTCTATGTGTTGGGTTGTGAGGTGGTAGTTGTTTGGGTGTCTGCTTTGGTGGCCTCTGCTGTTTTGGTAAATTTTTGATCAGAGCCTCAGAGTATGTCTTTGTGTGAGTATGTGTATGATTTGAAGTTGTGATGGTACCATGTGTGACTGGGTATGTATTGTGTGTGGTTACCTTCTCCTGTCTGGTCTTGCCAGTCCTATGTTGAGAGAGCTCAGCCTCCAGTTTGGCCGTATAGTTGCATCTCTCGCATGTATTTGTGTTTTGTGGGAGAAGGAGAGGATTGTCTGTGTACATGAGGCAGTTGTAACATTGCCTCAATATTCCCAGGTTCACCAGTTGAGCTGGAGAGGACACTAGCAACTGATCCCTCGACATACTAGAAGTAGTAGATAAAGTGACTTTCAAAGCACTCCGGGGGAAGTGGGTTTTAGGCTGGTGGGGTACTATCTATAATAAGAGTGCTTTATCAAGGTGCAAGTACTGTAGGAGTAAGTGCTAGGCTTTACAGATAGAGAATAGTCTACTTGGGAATCAAGTAGAGATGAACTTTTCAGTTATAGGATATGCTGGTTAGATCAGCAGTACAGCTCGAGGAAGGTAGTTTTAAGGGAAAATTGGAAGAGTGGAATTTAGATGGCCCAAATAGTTTAACCTTGTTTAACCGCTGCTCTTGTGTGCAACAGTGGTAACTCAGCTAAATCAGCTTATGCGTTTAGCATGTTTCATAGCAGGGGCTGAAGGGAGCTAGGAATTGGCCCAAAACGACCAATGGACTACTAGTTTCTGGCTGAAACTTCACCAAATCAGACAAAAAGGCCGCTCAGTGCTTCCCACTCCCACTGGTAAGCAAAGAAACTTCCCTCCTTCCTAATAAGGCAATGGATCAGTAACAGGAACTAAAAACAAAGCCCAGGGATCAGCAACTCTGAAACTGGACTACTCTAGTTCAGTAAGGTGGGAAAACAAGAGATTTTTTTTTGTTTTATTACAGAGACAAGGAAAAAAACAGACAGTAAATGCTGTAAATCGGCTAGCGCACTTTAGTGTGTAGCCTACAGAAACAATTTGCAACAATTAGTAACTTAAAGTGCAATAAACAGTGTAAAATGCAGAAATCACTTAAAGTAGCAATAAAACAAGCGAAATGCAGTCACTAGCTTAAATAACAGTGGGAAAGCCACAAAAATACTTATATCTGGTAGAAAGTCACTCTTTTAGCTCTCTGCTGCTTGGATCACTCTGCAGGCCACCACGAGGATAATATCTTGGCCTTGGTATTAACCAGCATGAGTAACCAATGCAGCACCCCTATGGGTATCATCCTCCCTGGTAAGATCCGACCATAAAGATAAAGCGGTCACTTTTTTAAAGTCACCATCTCCCCTGACCCCCCTTATAGCTAGGGCCAAACAAAAAAACTTCCAAAGCTGATTGCTACCTCCTGAGGGATGGTATAAACAGCTTCACAGCCCCCTCCCCCACTGTAGGAACTTTCACCAAAGTACTATATGAGCATTTTATAGATGCATGGAATCGGGAGTACCCGACGGGACAAAATCATCCTCCACAAGGAAGAGTAAACCTGTCTGATGGACATCTGCAATAAATAAACTATATAACAAAAGGAAAAAATTGCTGTCCAGGACCAAGAAGGAGCAGGTGCCCAATTGGAAGCAATTTCTCCTTCGCCTGAACAAGCAAATAAGAGCACTAATGAAATCCTCCAAAGCCAACTTTGTCTCTAGTAGATGTGGCCAGTTTGGACTCTGTCATAAGGCTTTCTTCACATATGTCCGCAATGTCAAAGGAAGCACCCAGATCTGTTCAGAACTGGTGGTCAAGGACGCCACATACACAAATGCTGTAGATGTAGCCAATCTACTGGCTGACAGATTCAGTGAACCCCCCCCCCCCCCATCAGTAAATCAGGACATCCCCATTACCTGCCCCCAACCCCTTATCTGTAGGGAACAAGTATCACTGCCCTCTCAAATGCAAAAAAAATAGCCTCCATGGGATCCGATAACATCCCAGGCTGCATACTGTATGAACCATTAGGCACCCTATTCAACCAAAGCCTGAGTACTGGCTTTGTCCCAGCCACGGTCATCCCTTTACACAAAGGTGGAGCATCCACCAATCCAGGAAATTATAGACCATCAGCCTAACTAGCCTGATCTGCAAGGCCATGGAACGGATTATCATGGACCTCATTAACAGGGACATTGCAACCTCCAAATACTCAACCCCACACAGTTTGGCTTTGTCATGGGGAGGTCATGTCTGTTAAATCTGGTAGACTTCTTTGAGACTGTCACCAAAGCCATGGACGAGGGGAAGATGGTGTACACTGCCTAACTTGACCTGGCCAAAGTCTTTGACACTATTCCCCACTCGAGCGTAGTAGATAAAACTCTTTCAACTAGGTATCAATCCATATGTTACCAGATGGGTAGCAAACTGGCTCACTGATAGACCTCACCTAATCGAACTAGGGGAAGCCACCTCAAGCAGTAGACCCGTAACGAGCTGCATACCCCAGGGATCAGTCTTGGGGCATCTGTTATTTGGGATATACGTCTCTGAGGTGCAGGGCAAAACCAGTGGGCTATGGCTGATGAAGTTTGCAGATGACTGCAAGCTTGGCTCAGTCGTCAATTCTTCATGATGTGGACGTCCTCCAAGATGGTCTCACCCAAACAAATGACTGGTGCCAGAAACATGGCCTCAAGCTGAATGCCAAAAAATGCATCATCCCCTTTGGGGAGAGTGACGTCCCAACATATTATCACGTTAATAACAATGTCCTAAGTACACAATCAGTAGTCAGGGATTTGGGCACCCTGGTTGATAGCAACCTGACTTTTGACCACCATGTTGCTTCCGTTGTACAGAAAGCTTTCTATATGGCCCACCTCATAAGTAAGGGTATCTCATCCAGGGACTAAGAGGTAATAACATCCCTGTATTCTTCCCAAGGCCAATTTATTGAGTACAGTGTCCCCTTTGGCATGTTCCTCGCAAAGTAAGTGCAGTAGCTGGAGAGACCACAGAGGTTCCTCACCAGGAGAATTCAGGGCTTCAAAACACCTACTCTACACAGGCTAAAAGCCCTGTCCCTCTACTCCGTTTCATGCAGACTCCTCAGAGGTGACCTCTGTCTGACATACAAAGCAGTCTCAGACCCTGCCTTGATGGGACTGCTGCATATCTTTAAGTCGAGCTCCATTCAAGCAACCCATACGCTTGACCTCAACCTAGTCTATGATATCAATAGGACTTGGCAGGAAAGATTTGTGTCCCAGAGACTCCCCCATCTGTGGAATAGACTCCCTCTCCATGAAAGCAGTGTACCTCCTTATCCCTTTTTAAGCACAACCTGGATAACTGGATGGGAAACGAAAAATACAGTCCTGGGATTCAGCCTGTGTCCCTGCTGGACAATGGCTCTGGGTGCTGACTTGTATAAATATAGGCTAAACCCTTAGCTAGGTGTATAAGGTCCTCTGGGTCAATAGTCTAGTAACCTCCTATGAGATGTGGTAAAGAAAACTGATTTGTTCTGTTGAAAACAGAAAAATGTACAGCCAAACAGTACATTTTTTGGTTTCAAGTTTGAGTAAGGTGCATTTTCTTTTTCTCACAATGAATCCTAGACTATCACTAAATGTGACTAACCTAAATACATTGGCGATGCAAGTGGAGGTTGCAGTCATGTGATTTTATAATGATCCTCAGTTGCTCCTTCAGCTGCATATCTGTTGTAGTTGGGCTAGGTGAGAACTTCCATCTGGGATTCAATGTGTGAAAATGTAAACTGAGAGACCGTTTGTCGATCAAACAACTTTGCAGAGTTGCAGCACTGAAAACTGCTAATAGCATGTGAGGGATACAGCCTTAAGGTATTCATTTTTTTAAATACTGGTTTGAAGGCGTCAAGAGTACTACGTTTGGTGTGCTGGGGAACAGGTAAATAGTTTTCTCAGCAAGGCAAGTTACCTATTATGAAATGATTGCCTTTTTTAACTTGCTCCTCTCCTGTAATCTTCTACTCTGAATCCTTGTTTCACTTTAACATCTGCTCCTAGTTAAGCTGCAGGAAGAAGAAGGAGCAGACCTTAACAGAGTGACACTTGTGTGTAATTTTTTTTTTTCACTGGACTTAGTCACTATTATATTATATTACCAGAACTCACTTTGTGGGCATATCATCTTTTGCCTTCCCTCAGATTCCCCTCATGCACTGACCAGATCAATACATGAGTAGTGATTTACACCTGCTAGTCTTCCAGGAGAGTCATTTGGGCAACTGAATGCTACAAAAATATGACCAAATTGTACACGTTCTAATATTCTGCAGAAATTGCTTTGTAACATCCCTTGTATATATTGCAGAAATTAGTATGTAAAGCATGTTAATTTTGATATGAAGCAGGTGCGATTTCAGTTTTTCAGCATTCGGTTTTAATACTAATAATGAGAAAAGTGATTTGTAATGATTGAGGTGCAGACTATTCTGCAGTTTTAATAGCATTTAATCGAACCTACAGCCTTTGCCCTCAACTCATATCTGCCTTTTGGATGTATTTAGCCTTTAAAGTTACTGTTTGCAGATATGTATGAGATTTGTTTGTTAGTTAGTTGACTGGTTAGTCCGTCTGAGCTTGTGCCCTTTTTCAGCGGGGACCCGAGGAGAAAATCTCCAAAGTGAAGGATTATACAAAAAATTTTAAAAATTAGATTTAAAGGACAAATAATGCAAGTAAAACATTTGTGGTACAGAAGTAAAAGAAAATACT
This sequence comes from Protopterus annectens, assembly GCF_019279795.1. Lineage (NCBI taxonomy): Eukaryota > Metazoa > Chordata > Ceratodontiformes > Protopteridae > Protopterus > Protopterus annectens. The sequence goes on along the minus strand of NC_056745.1, from coordinate 686,092,331 downwards.
TAAGTTTACAAAACAAATTATATAAAAAGAAAAAAGGAAAAACTCCTAATAAGTTATACAGGCAGGATGTTCAAAGTGTTGTTGTATTCTTAAATTTTGTGGCTTTGGAATTGCCCGCTCCTGCTCCTGCTGTAAATTTGATTTTGGACACTCATTCCAGTTTCATCTCATTTGCTTAGTGTACTGAATACAGTGTGAGCATTTGGGAAGGACTACCCCCTTGATTCATTAATTTTTTGGACACTCCTCCTAGTCCCATATCATCATAGGTTCATACTAGGCTGTCTGCCCTAGGGCATTTATAAGCCTAGCCAGAGTGTGTTTGGCTTTCGCCACCCATTTTAAATTAATTTTGCTATGCCCTTTTTCGAGGTTAGTATACTGTGCCTCTGTCTAACAGTGACACAGAAGTGATACCCGGGGTAAACCTACAATCTCCCATCCACTCATCAAGATTCCTCTTGAAGAGAGTCAATGAGGGACACTGCCTAACCTGGACTGGGATTTTATTCCAGAGTGAAGGGAGCCTCTGGGTTATGAATCTGTCCCTCCAGCATGTCCTATTTATTTCAGTGCTGAGGTTAAAGTCTCTTGACCGCGTAGCTCGATGGGGTTTGGATTTTCTGAGGTGCAGCATGTCCATTAATTCCGGGTTGGACATGGCTTTATATGTCAGGCACAGATCGCCTCTGAGAGGCGGTATGCCACCGAGTAGAGCTAGAGTTTCTTTAACCGGACAGCATATGGCATCTGTTCGAGCCCTTTGATCCTCTTGGTGAGGTACTTTTGGGGTCTTTCCAGTTGCTGCAGGTGTCTGATAAGGTACATCCCAAAAGGGGCATTGTACTCAATTATGGGCCTGATGAGGGATGAGTAAAGAGGCACGATGACCTCCCCTGATCTAGATGGGAATCCCTTCATGATTAGGTGGGCTATATAAAATGTTTTTCTAACCACTTTGGCCACGTGGTTGTCAAATGAGAGATTGCTATCAACTTGGGTCCCCAGGTCCCTAATTACTTCTTCTGTACTTAATGGATTACCACTATGTGGTAATTTGTGGGCACTTTGTTTTTGCTAAAGGAGATGACTATACACTTTTTGGCGTTTAGCTTGAGGCCATGGCTCTGGCACCAGTTGTCTGTTTCTATGAGGCTCTTTTGGAGGATGCTTGTGTCGGCTGGAGAGTCGATTATGGCGCCCAGTTTGCAGTCATCTGCGAACTTGGTCAGCCACAGTCCTTCCATGTTGGCCTGTACCTCCGCAAAATATATACCGAACAAGAGGTCCCAGGACTGAGCCTTGTGGGATGCCACTTGTAACTGGTTTGGAGTCTGACATGGCTCCAGCAATTCTAACCATGTGGGTTCTGTCCTTGAGCCAGTTTGCAACCCATCTAGTGACATAGGGGTTTATATTTAAGCTGGTGAGCTTATCTATAATGCCAGTGGGGTATTGTATCGAAGGCTTTGCGAGGTCCAGGTAGGCTGTGTGGACCACCTTCCCCTCGTCAATGGCCTTGGTGACTGTTTCAAAGAAATCAACCAGGTTTAAGAGGCAGGATCTGCCCTTAACAAAGCCGAGCTGGGTAGGATCCAGTGTCTGTAGGTCCCCAATATCTTTATTTATGAGGTCCATGATGATCCTTTCCATAGCTTTGCAGACCAAGCTAGTCAGGCTTATGGGGCGATAGTTTCCAGGATCCATTGAGGCACCACCTTTGTGGAGAGGGAACCTGTTGCTGTACGCCACTCTTTGGGTACATATCCTGTAGTAAGGCTGAGATTGAACAGTAGTTTTATGTTTGGGTTTAGCTCTTCTTGGAGTTCATGTAGGACGCAGCCCGGGACACAGTCTGGTCCCATTGATGCTGTGTTTTTTGCTTTGGAGAGGGCAGCTCTTACCTGAGCATCTCAGATTTATTGTGTACAGAGAGAGCACTTGGGAAGGCCAACCCCCTTAGTTTCTTAATCTTGAAGTATCTTCTGTTTCTTCCCCCCACCAGTACAAAAAATACACTTTGTTTTATTCAGCTGCTTTTACTGTAATTGTGTTATTCCTGCTTTACTACCTTATTTTACATTGCTGCTTGCTCTTAAGTGTTGAAGTGCTTTTGTTTGTCTGTATTTATTACTGCTCGTTAGTAGCCTGATTAAATTTGTTGTTCTAACTCTCCGTTTTGGTTTTAGCACTTTGGTCTTCAGGCTAGTTATTTTGCATTTAAGGTTTTTAGTGGTCTGTACTCTTGCGGACAAACCCTTATCAAAACCCTCTCTGCATAAGTCTATCCAAGTTTCAGAACATTCTCTGGACCATTCCCATCCGTTTCTCCTGCCAGCCTGGTCGACATGGGCATACAGAGACAGTGTAACTGCTGCCTCATGTTATGTTCACTGACGGCTCTTCTCCTAGCACATAATTCTACTACTTGCGAGAAATGCATCTATGTCAGTAACCTGGTATCCATGCTGTCTTGTGCCACAGTCGGTACTCCTGACAAAGAGGAGATTGCCAGCACAAACCCCACACCACACACATCACATAGCCAAATGCAACACACGCACCTCTATGCACAGGTCCTCAATAAAAATGTACCTAAAACAGCAGTGACCTCCACCTCCAAGACACACTCACAAACATTACACACACAACACTAAACACATCACAGACAACAGACAACACACCAGTGCCTCGCAAGCACAGCCCATAAGGCATAGCAGTAAACTCACACAGCCCATAAGGCACAACAATACACTATAAACACACTAGTCATTGGCAACTCAGTTGTGAGCTGCACCAATGTCCCCCTCGCCAGGCTCGACAAGGAGACGATCACAATCCGTTGTCTGTCAGGTGCCAGAGTCCGCCACGTCACGCACACACTTAAGTCTCTCTACAACAGGTATGTTACTGTTATTCTTCATGTTGGTATGAATGACTTGAGATGTACCTTCCTGGACTATATGAAGAGGGACATGATTGAGCTCCGAGTATGTGTCCCAGGCAGGTATGACCGTAGCCCTAAGCAACATCATACCTTCACCAAGAATGATACCACAATACCAACAAAAAATAATTGACTTCAGCAATTAGCTTAGTTTCTGGTGTCATTCCAAGGGGATCCGGTATTTCTCTGTCTGTGATGGATGACATGGTCGACAGGCCTCAATGCTTTCCCAGAGATGGCCTCCACTTATCAACCCTGGGATTTAGGATTGTGTCCAAGGCTCTTGCCTCCCCCATTGTGCCTTTTTTAGGAAATGTCCCAAAAACAAATTTTCCAACATAAAAGATCTGTCAAAAAATAAATTTAAGGTCATTCTGCTTAACGCTAGGAGCTTTAACCTGAAAATCCACTCACTGGAGGCTCTCCTCGTACTGGAAGATGGTGAGATCTGTGCAGTCATGGAAATTTGGTTCAAGGCTAAGGATAGCACCCCTGCATTACTAGGCTATGGTTCATTCCACACATTCCGACCCCAAAATGAGGTCAGGAAGACTAAGGATGGTACAATTTTCTATTTTCGTTAAAGACAAGTATACCTCCAGACCAGTTTGCCTTCATGATGCACTGGAACTATTCCAGGTGCAGCTGACAATTGGCAAGACACCCACCCAAGTTATAGCCAGCTATAGACCCCCCCACATGACTCGAGAACCCACTCCTCCTGCCTGAACCTACTTTACTCTATCAAGAATATCCCCTAACACCCCTATCCTTGGTGACTTCAACTACCTGACCATAGACTGGGTGAACTATTCCTGCTGTAATGCACTCGACCAATGATTCCTTGACTAACTCACTAGACCAGCTTGTCTCATCCACCACAGGGGGAGATAACATTCTAGACTTGGTTTTCAGCAACATGGGTGACTGCTGCACCAACCCCATAGTAAGCTCTTCACTGGTGAGATCAGACCATCGGTCTGTCTCATTTGGAGTGTCTATCCTGTCTAAACCCCCCCCCCCCCCCCAGCTGTAACCAGGCTGAAAAACTTCTCAAAAGCTGACTACAACCTTCTAAGGGAGGGTATTAGCAGCTTCACACCACCACCCCCCTCAGAGAATGCAGACAAATAGGCAGAACAGTACAGCAGTGCAGTATACAAGCACCTGTACAACTGCATGGACTCGGCCATACCCAACAGAACTAAAACCTTCTCCTCAGGGAAAAACAAACCTATATCTGGTGGATATCCTATATCAACAGGTTTTACAACAAAAGGAAGAAACTGTTTTCCAAGGGTAAAAAGGCACAAATTCCCAATTGGAAAACTCCCTCCTTAGCCTCAACAAGCAAATTAGATTACTAGTGAAAACCTCCAAAGCCAATTATGAATCAAAACTAGTCTCCGAAACAAAGGCTAACCACAAAGCCTTATCAGTTGCATCAGGAACCTCCATGGCAAAGCCCAGGCTTGTTCTGAATTAGTTCATAATGGTGCCACTTACACTGAGCCTGTTGACTTGGCCATCCTGCTAGCAGATAGGTTCAGCACAGACTTTACCCCCTGTCCTCCCCCTCCAAAGGCCCATTGGACATCCCTGATACTTGCCCTGCACCTCGCATCTCCATAGATCAAGTGTTTAAAGGCCCTATCCAAGGCAAAGAACACAGCTTCCATGGGACCTAATAGTATCCCAGGCTGTATTCTGCACCATCTCCAGCAAGAACTAGCCTCGCCATTGAGCACCCTATTCAACCATAGCCTAATTATAGGCTTTATTCCAGCAGAGTGGAGAACTGACCTTGTCATCCCTTTCCACAAAGGTGGTGCCACTACTGATCCTGGAAACTATCGCCCCATTAGCTTAACAAGTCTGATCTGAAAGGCCATGGAGCATATTGGCATATTATTATGGACCTCATAAACAAGGACATAAGCAATCTCCAAGCACTTGACCCTACCCAGTACAGATTCGTCAAGGTCAGACCTTGCCTATTGAACCTTGCTGTCTTTTTTGAGATTGTCACCAAAGCACTGGACGAGAGAAAGTCGGTACATACCACTTACCTTGACTTGGCCAAAGCCTTTGATGCAATTCCCCACTCGGGCATCATCAAAAAGCTAACACACCTTTGCATAAATCCCTGTCTCATCAGGTGGGTGGTCAGCTGGCTCACCGATAGGACCCACAAGGTCAAAATAGGTGCCTTCATCTCCAGCAGCAGACCTGTCACTAGTGGTGTTCCCCAGGGATCTGTCGTTTGGCATCTCTTCTGAGAGGTCCAAGCAAAGACAAAAGGCCTGTGGCTGACCAGGTTTGCAGATGACTGTAAGTTGGGTGCTGTCATTGACTCCCCAAATGATGTTAACGTACCAGGTTTGTAGACCACTGCAAGTTGGGTGCTCTCATTGATTCCCCAAATGATGTTAAAATACTACAAAAGGGTCTCGCAACAACAAATGTCTGGTGCCCAAGTCATGGCCTTAAGTTAAATGCAAAAAAATTATATTATCATACAATTCGGCAAAAACATGGCAGCTACTGATTACCACATCAACGGCAACCCCCTAAGCACACAACCTGTGGCGAGACACCTGGGTACACAGGTTGACAACAGTCTCACATTTGACCATCATGTAGTGGCAGTAGTCAGAAAAGCCTTTTACTTGGTTCATCTCATAAGTAAAGGGATTGCATCCAGAAAAAAGGAGGATATTACCTCTCTGTATGCCTCTGTCTCATTAGGCCAGTAATTGAGTACACCACCCCATTTGTATGTACCTCTCCAAACACTTACACCAGCTGGAAAGGCCACAGAAATACCTCACAAAGAGAATCGGTGGCCTCCAGCACCTGTCGTATGTGGAGAAGCTCAAATTACTATCACTCTAATCTGTATCATACAGGTTACTCAGAGGCGATCTGTTTCTCGCCTACAAGGCAATCTCAGACCCTGCTGTACTAGAAATGCTCCATTTCCATAAGTCTAACTCCTTGCGCATTACCCGATCAAAAGGCCTAAATCTAATATGTGACCTTAACAAAACCTGCTGGAGAGACATGTTTGTCTCAGGAATAAACTCCCCATACACATCAAACAAAGTACATCACTGACCCTCTTCAAGCACAGCCTTGATGAGTGGATGGAAACCACAAATTTGTCCCAGGGGTTCCACCTGTGTCCCTTAGTGACAGTGGCAATAGGTGCTGATTTGAGGTTTCTTTTTTGGGAATAAATTCTTGGCTAGGCTTCTAAGGGCCCCAGCGCCATTAGTCTAGTAATCTCTTATAATCCTAAGTACAGAATAACAAATTTGAATTTAGATGTAAAAAATGTGTATAAATTGCATAGGTTATTGGGTAGTATGATGTTTTACAGGAAGAGAAGTTGTTGAAAGTGGGAAGACCAAGTTATAAGTGGGTAAAGAAAAGCATTTGGCAAGAGTGAAGTTGCAAAGATGCCTAGGAACAAGTTAATGGTGGTTAAGCAGGAGAGTCTTAAGCATTGTTTTGTCAAGTATAAGAGAAAAAAAGTTCTCAGAACAAAATAGGAAAGTATTCCATTTTCTGGTTCTTTACTAGATCCTTAAGGCTGTTGGTGAGAGTTTTTAATGCTGTAGTAAACTATAAGTATATGGCAACCTTTTTTTTCCCCAGCAAAAAAAAAAAAAAAGCTTACTAACATAATACTTTATCTTTGCTAATTCAAGTTCCTTTTATGGCTTCTCGGAGAGAGAGAGAGAGAAACTACAGTGTAGAACTAGATTACGTTTGCTTTGCTTCAACTCTCCTGTGACTGAATAGCATTGACTGCTTTCTTCTGTCATCCTGCATACAACTCTTGTGCAAGCTGCTGTTTGAGGTGTAGTCATCTGAGTTGTAGTTTGGGCTTTATCTGTCTACTCCACAAAGCCTGTGTTTGTTTGTTTTTTGTGGAGGGGGGGAGGGGTTGTACCTGAAAACAGTAGTGAGGTGCTCTGTACTGAAATACTTAAGCACATTTTAGAATGTTTTACACAGATTAAAATGATTTATAGTTGGTATTTATTTACTGACTTTACTAAACTGGGGATGCCTGTGTTTATATACAGCAGTCTATGGAGAAGTACTGTGATTGGACTGACTTTGTGTTGTAGAAGGAAAGAGACTGAACAGTCATTGTTCTGAAGGGTGTATACAAACTGCAAATACGCAGCTCTGTAATAAATTCAAATGAAATAACTCATCTGTGTAAACCGCATATTTTTCTGTGAGAAAACATTTTGTGTTACAGCTGGTGTGATTTGCTCACGTGTTAAGTAGTAATAAATAAGACATGAATGTATTTCAAGGTAAGACTAAGGAGGAGTGCTACCTTTATTTTTTTTTTTTTTCTTACGATGAAGCTGTTGACTTGATTTATAAATAGCAGTAGAAGAAAAATGTAATATTAAAACATTGCATAGTGTTAAAGACCACACAATTGTTAGTGAAAGTTTATGTACATTGTTTGCATAGGAGTGGGCAGCACAGTGGTGTAGCTGTTCGTTTCTCTGTGCCTTGTATAGCTTTGTACTCTGGTTCATTTCCTGGCAAGACTTCCTTCTCTGCAGTCCCCACATCTTCCATGTGGGTTTTTGTTATGGTGTCTATTTGCTTTCCACAATCCAAAAACATGCAGGTAGTTGTTTTGACTGTCCTCCAAATTCTTGCTACAGTGGATATATACATCCTGTAGTGCAGTAGTATACCATTCAGGACTGGCTCCATATCTTTTGCGTGTTTTCTGACGGGATATGCTTTAGCTGTCCCATGACTGTGAACAGGAAAAAAATGGATATTTGAAATGAGCGAGTTAATATTGCTGTAGAAATGGAGGAATTTTAGGATATGGGAACAAATGGAAGTGGTTAAAAGGGGGAATTATTGTGAAAAAAAATATTTAAAATCTTTTGCTGTTGCCAGTTTCACCTTCATAGGAAGTTACTATAAGCTTAGCCAAGAGTTTAGCTCATGTTTAGACAAGTTAGCACCCGGTGTCCCTGTCCGGCCGGATAGGGACACTGGTGGAATCCCAGGGGTGTATTTTCTGTTTCCCATCCAGTTATCCAGGTTGCACTTAAAAAGGGATGATGAGGCACTCTGCTTGACTGGGAGAGGGAGTCTATTCCACAGATGGGGGAGTCTCTGGGACACACATCTGTCCCACCAGCAAGTCCTGTTGATGTTGTAGATGAGGTTGAGGTCGTGTGTGTGGGTTACTCAAGTGGAGCTTGACTTGTGGATATGCAGCAGTCCCATCAAGGCGAGGTCTGAGATTGCTTTGTATGCCATACAGAGGTCACCTCCGAGGAGTCTGCATGAAACTGAGTAGAGGAACAGGGCTTTTAGCCTATCTGTGTAGGGTAGATGTTTGAGTTCCTGGAGTCTCAATATCTGTGTTTTCTCCAGCTGCTGCATGTGCTTTGTGAGGTATGTGCTGAAAGGGGTGTTGTACTCAATAAGCCTTATAAGGGAAGAATACAGGGATTTTATGACCTCCTTCTCCCTGGATGAGACCCTTACTTATGAGGTGGGCCATGTAGAAAGCTTCCCATATAATGGAAGCAGCATGGTGGTCAAAAGTCAGTTCGCTATCAACCTGTATGCCCAAATCCCTCATGACTGACTGCATGCTTAGGCCGTTATTAATGTGATAATTTGTGGGGATGTCACGCTTCCCAAAGGGGTTGACTATGCATTTTTTTGGTATTCAGCTTGAGGTCATGTTTCTGGCACCAGCCATTTGTTTGGGTGAGATCCTCTTGAAGGATGCCACATCACTAGTGGAATTTGATGACAGCACCCAGCTTGCAGTTATCTACAAACTTGGTCAGCCATAGCCCACTGGTTTTGGCCTGCACTTCAGAAAAGTATATCCCAAATAACAGAGGCCCAAGACTGATCCCTGGGGTATGCCACTCTTTACAGGACTACTGTTTGAGATGGTTTCTATTGGAGAGCCAGTTTTCTACCCATCTAGTAACATACAGATTGATGCCTAGTTGAGAGAGTTGAACTCTTATGCCTGAGTTGGGAATAGTATTGAAGGCTTTGGCCAGGTCAAGGTAGGTGTTGTGCACTGTCTTCTCCTTGTCCACGGCTTTGGTGACTGTCTCAAAGAAGTCGACAAAATTTAACAGCCACGACCTCCCCTTTTGATGAAGCCAAACTGTATGGGATCGAGTGTTTGGAGGTTGCCAATGTCCTTGTTAATGAGGTCCATGATCCATTCCATGGCCTTGCACATCAGGCTAGTTAAGCTGCTAGATCAGTAATTTTCCAGATAAGTGGATGCTTCTCCTTTGTACAAGGGGATGACAGTGGTCGTCCTCCACTCAGGTGGGATGAAGCAGTTATTCAGACTTTGGTTGAATAGGGCATCTAATGGTTCTGCAGGTTCCTGCTGGAGTTCATGTAGGATGCAGCCTGGGATGTTATCTGGTCCCCTGGAGGCTGTATTTTTTTGCCCTTGACAGGGCAGTGATTACCTGTTCCCTAGAGATAATGGGAGGGGGGGCCACATAGACTCTGGACCCCTGTCTAACAGGGCGACTGACATGATCCTCTGGGTAAATTTCCTATCTTCCTTCCAATCATCAAGGTTCCTTTTGAAGAGGGTCAATGAGGTGCTCTGCCTGACATGTATGGGCAGTCTCTGGGTTTGGAACCTATCCCTCCAGCATGTTTTGTTCATTGTGATGACAAGGTTTAGATCCCTGGAGCATGTGGCTCTGAGGGATTGGGATTTCTGTAAGTGGAGCATGTCCAACAGCTCAGGGTTTGACATGGCCTTGTATGTTAAGCAGAGATCGCCTCTGAGTAGACGATATGCCACAGAGTATAGCTGGAGTTTTTTTAGGCGGTCAGCATATGGCATCTGCTTTAGGCCTGTGATTCTATTAGTGACGTATTTCTGTGGCCTTTCCAGCTGTTGCAGATGTCTTGTGAGGTACATACCAAACGGAGCATTATACTTTATAATGGGTCTGAGGGATGAGTACAGTGGGACAATGACCTCCTTTTTTCTGGATGAAAAGCCCTTGGTGATGAGGTGTGCCACATAGAAGGATTTCCTGACTGTTGTGGCGATGTGGTTATCGAAGGTGAGACCCCTGTCTGCCTGTGTCCCTAAGTCTCTCCTCACACTTTCGATGTTTAGTGTCCTGCCACCTATGTGGTAATTCATGGGTACATGTTTTTTTCCAAAGGGGATAACTATACATTTCTTGGCATTAAGCTTGAGCCCATGGCTCTGGCACCAGGCATCTGTTTCTGTAAGGCCCTTTTGTAGAATATCCACATCATTTGGGGATTCAGTAATGGCTCCCAGTTTGCAGTCATCTGCGAACTTTGTTAGCCAGAGTCCCTTAGTGTTGGCTTGTACTTCAGAGAAGTAGATGCCAAGCAAGAGTGGTACTCCACTTGTCACTTGTCTGGAGCTGGATTTGGAATCTGCTACTTTTACATTCTGGGTTCTGTCAGTAAGCCAGTTGTCAAACCCATTGAGTGACGTAGGGATTTATGCCCAGCTTAGTAAGTTTCTCTGATTCCAGAGTGGGGGATGGTGTCGAAGGCCTTGGTGAGGTCCAGATAGGCTGTGTGGACTGTTTTACCCTCTTCCACAGCTCTGGAGACTGATTCAAAGAAGTCAGTCAGATTCAGGAGACAAGATCGGTCCTTCACAAACCCAAACTGGGTGGGGTCCAGTGTTTGAAGGTTGCCAATGTTTTTGTTTGTAAGTTCCATGGTAATGCGTTCCATGCCCCTGCCAATCAGGCTTGTCAGACTGATGGGATGGTAGTTCCGGGATCCAAGGCAGATCCCGTCTTGTGGGGTGGGATAACTGTAGCTGTGCGCCACTCAGTGGGCACGGAGCCTGAGGTGAGGCTATGATTAAACATTAGGTGAGGTGCCAGTTCATAGTTCATTTTGTAGTTCATGTAGTACACAGCCTGGGATGTCATCTGGTCCCATGGATGCTGTATTCTTAGCTTTGGAGAGTGTGGTTTCTACCTGTGTAGCCGTGATTACTGGAATTTGGCAATCTTTTGGTATTGAGATGTGCCCTTTAGGGGGTGAGAGGGGGGTGAAGTTGGCACTAAATCGATCTGCCAGGATATTGACAATATCCTTGGGATCAGTATATTTAATGCCATTATGTTGTAGCTTAGAGCAGATCTGATCATTGCCATTTAGATTCTTGACATAACTATAGAATGCCTTGTGGTCGTCTTTGGAATCTTTGGCTATTTTATTTGCGTAACTAGCTTTTGAGGATTTTGTGGGATCTCGGCTTCTTACTGAGGCTGGTAAGGGATTTTTTTGCATACTGGGATTTTCCTCTTTTCTGCAACAGTTTCTTCCTTCTGTTATATAGTTTGTTTATAGCAGGGGACCACCAGATTGGCTTCCTTTTTTTGGAGAAGAGCATCTTGGTTCTATTTGGGATGGCACGATTCATGCATGAATGGATGTGCTCGTACAGTGCCTTAGTGTAGGATTCTGCAGTCGAACTTTCAGATCCCGTCTGCATGGGTGTCGTGAAGTTTTGTCACTTCTGACTTCAGTAGCATGAAGTTGGCTTTGGAGAAGTTTTTTAAGGAGGTTTCCTTACTGGGGGGTGGGGGTGGGATGTGGATGTCAAGGGTGATTTGCTTATGGTCAGACCTGACCAATGATGGGGTGACCACTGGTGTGGAGCATCTATCTCCCATGTTGGTAATGACCAGGTCTGGGATATTGGAGCCCGTGGTGGGACAATGGATTAGTTGATCCAGGGAGTTGGAATTTATGAATTCCAAGAACCGTTGGGAAAAGGAGTTGGTACCAAAGTAGTTTTCCCAGTTAATGGCAGGGTAGTTGAAATCACCCAATATTAGGGTGTTTGGTTGTATTCCAGTATATTTAGAAAGGTGTAGTGTGAATCTTGGGGCATGGTGGGGGATCTGTAGCAAACTTCAATTTGGATTGCAGTCTTACCTAGTGTTAGTTGCACCTGGGGAATTTCAGATGTATTGTGTTGGGCCACTAGCCTGGAGATGTGAATATCCTTGGTGAATATGGACACTCCTTCACCTTTAGTGTTTCGGTCTTGGTTTTGTGGCCGAAAAGTGTGGTAAGAGTTGTAGCCTGGTATTGCAGGGCTGCTCTCTGGTGCCTTGAACCAGGTCTCTCTCACTGCACAGATATCAATGTTCTCCATTTTTAGGAGTGCCTCGAGAGAGTGCATTTTGAGGTTTAGACTTCTAGCATTGAGTAGCATTGCCTTCAGATTTTGCATGCTTGTATCTGTTACGGTGGGGGTTTTATCCTTTGAACCTTGCCTAAAAAAGGCACTATGGGGTGGCAAGAGCTTTAGCCAGTAACCTGAATCCCAGGGGTGACAGGTGCAGACCATCTCTGGCAAAGCATCATGGTTTTTCGATCATGTCTTCCCAGGCAGACAAATACTGGATCCCCTTTGAATGACACCAGAAGCTTGGCCAATTGTTGAAGTCCATTATTTTGTCCTTCTACTGTGGTATCATTCTGGGTGAAGGCAGATGGGGTAAGACAGTATATGCCTCTGCAACCTTAGTTATCAGACCACTCAGTTGCCAGTTCATATGTTAAAATGTCAACAACACACTTTGGAACAATTAAAACAGAAGATTGCTACCTCTCCTGATGGTGCCAACTCAAAAGAGCTGGCAGAATTACTACACTCTTGCCGAGTGGCCAAGCACTCATTACAGTGTATATATGACCCCCCCCCAGAAGCCTCTAGCAGGGCAGCAGTGATGGGATCTGTTATTAGAAGACATGCATGGCTGAAGGAACAACCTCTTCCTCGATCATGTCCAGTTTAAACTTAATGCATCCCTAGATAAGGAACGCCTGTTGGGGGGGAAAAAACAGAAGAGGTGCTTAAAAAGATGGAAGACAAAGCAAAATCTATGCAAACAATAAAAGATTTTCTTTCAAGTTCAACCACCCAGATTCAGCTGGAACTTCCCCCTCTAAGCACTGGGCCTTCCCTGCACCCAGGAGATGGGGCCAAAGTAAGCCCCGCAGGGACAGGACATCTAGGCCCTTATCCCAGGGCCAGCAAAGAAGCAAACAATGGACCACTTCTGCCTCTAAGGCAGGGAGTTCTAAGCCAAGCTTCTATGGTAAGCACTCACAGTGACTCCCCCTCTGCCCTCCTTTCACTCATCTAAAACTAGGAGGAAGGCTCACCCTCTTCCAAGGACAATTTGGTCTCTATAACCAAGGCCCAATGTGTATTAAAAATAATTTCTCGGGGATACAGATTCTCCTTCAGCGAACTCCCAATTCTAAGAGGGTACCCAGACCCCCCCCCCCAAACCAGTGGGCAGAGACATTAAAACAGTTAAAAGTACTAATATCCCAGAAGGCAGTAGAACCTGTCCATCTGGATCAAATAGGAAAAGGTTTACTCCATCCTTGTTCCCAGAAAAGAGGGCACTTGGTAGCCCATCCTGGATCTATCCAAACTGAACACCTCCTTGTTGGTCCCCAGATTCAAAGTGCTAACCTTGCAGCAGCTCCTGCCTATGCTCGCACAAAATGCCTGGTTAGTGACACTAGACCTAAAAGATGCCTCCCTCCCCATCCCCATCAAGGAATCGTGCAGAAAATTCCTGCACTTCAGAGCAGGCAATCAGCACTTTCAGTTCTCTGTGCTGCCCTTTGCCTTATCTACTGCTCCCAGAGTATTTACCAAATACTTGGCTTTGGCTATAGCATTCTGCAGACAGAGAAATATTCAGATTTACCCTTAACTGGACGACTGCCTCATTCAGGCAAATAGCAAGGAAAAGTTGCTCCATCTTCTCTTTGTCAAAAAACTCCTAACTTCCCTAGGGTTCACCATCAACGAGAAAAAAATCAAAGCAAAACCCCACCAGGAAAATTGTTTTCCTGGGAGCTGTGCCAGACACGGTAACCCTAATGGCGTTCCTGTCCCCAGAAAAGCAGAGCTTCCTGCCTCTCTATTTCACCCAGCTGGCTTCCAGAAGTCACCTCACTGTGAAGAAGTTCCTGCAAGCCCTGGGATACATGGCATCTTGCATCCTTCTCATACCTCTCACCAGGCTTTACATAAGAATGCTTCAGTGGTACTTAAAGAACCTTTGGTGCCAGCACTCTGTCCCTAGAGACCACTCTCCCACTAATCCCTTGCATAAGGGATGAATTTTTCTGGTGGGCAGAGGCCTGTGCCATGAACAAGAGTCTTCCCTTCATCCTCTGCCCTTCCAGCCAGACAATCAACACCGATGCCTCCGACATAGCGTGGGGTGCTCACCTAGCAGGCACGTGTACCCAAGGCCTCTGGAATTCCCAGCAACGTCACTTGCACATTCAACCAGAAAGAAATTATGGCAGTGTAAAATGCTCTGACTTCTTCCAACCCCATCTCAGGCCAGGGATCCTCCTTATAAAAGCAAACACCACCACAGTAATGTGGTACATCATCAAGCAGGGGGCACTCAGCTTTACACCCTGTGCAGGTTAGCCATGAGTCTGTTGCTTACAGCCACCTCCATAGGACTACACCTAATTGCCGAAATACTTACCAGGGATCAACAACACTGGCAAACCACCAAAGCAGAAACTTACTGGACCCCCATGAATGGCAGCTCCACAGAAATCTTTCTGCAAATCTCCCAGGAGTGGGGCCACCAGAGGTGGATCTCTCTCTCTGCCTCGCACCTCAACCACCAGCTGCAAAAGTTTTGTACTAGGGAGTATCCCCTCCTAGCATGGAAGGTGGATGCCTTAACCTTCCCCTGGAGCTCCCTCTTTGTGTACGCATACCCTCCTCTGGCCCTTATTCCCAAGCTCCTGATTAGAATAAAAGAGGAGAGACCAAAGGCTATGCTCATCGCTCCATATTGGCCCAGACAGCATTGGTACCCCTTATTATGCAGTCTGACCTTACAGCCCCTGAAGCTGCTTCCCATAAGGTCAGACCTCTTGACCCAGGAGAGGGAGCAGGTACTACACCCAGACCTACAGACTCTCAAAATTTCAGCATGGCTCGTACACTAAAAACTAACGAGAAGTCACTGTTAAGCAAACTGGTCCAGGACATCATCACAGAGGCCAGAAGGCCCAGCACAAGAGAATCTTATGCAGGAAAATGGAAAAGATTCTGCTCCTGGAAACTATCCAAAGGGGGCAGTACCTCCCAACCTTCCATCCCTCTCATCCTGGATTACTTATCAGAGTTGCTCAATAGTGGCCTCTCCTTCTCCTCTATTAAAATCCATGCCTTGGCCATCTCTGCCCATTATGATTCAGACCCACCCCTCTTCTCTCAACCTTTGATTAAGCAATTCCTCAGAGGGGCTTCTAATATCAGGCCTCCTTGAAGACCTCCAACTCCACCCTGGGACCTGAATTATGTGTTCGAGAAACTAACCTTAACTCCATTCGAACCTGCCGCTTCAACAGAATTGAAATCTCTCTCCTGGAAGACTGCCCTTCCTACTTGCTATCACCTCAGCCAGAAGGATCTCAGAACTTCAAGCTCTCGTGGCTGTCGAGCCCTTCATAATTTTCCCATGCAGACAGTCTCTCTGAGGACTAATCCCTCCTTTATGACCAAGGTGGTATCTGATGTGACCCTTAACCAGGCCATATACCTTCCCACCTCCTTTCCCAACCCTCAAAACAAGGGGGAAAGAATTCTACACTCACTAGATGTGCGCAGACAACTCTGATATTATCTGGACCGCATTAAGCCATTCAGAAAAACTGACAAGCTTCTTGTGAGCTTTGCCCCAGGGGCAGAGGAGAAGCCAATCTCCAAACAAACCATTTCCAAATGGATTTCACACTGCATCCATTTTTGCTACAGACTACATGGGAAACCCATCCCCAAGTTGATCCGTACCCATTCCACTAGGGCAACCTCCACTTCTATTGCCTTCTTCAGAGGAGTACCTACCAGGGACATATTGGAAGTGGCCACCGGGACCTCTGTCCATACCTTTAGAAAGCATTACTACTTGCCTCTCTTTTTCTAAGTCTAGGGCAGGGTTTGCCTCAGCAATTCTGCAGGGCCTCCTGACCCATACCTAGGACTCTATACCTATCTTTCCACCCTTTACCTCAACTTTTGGGAATCCTCCCACAGGTGATGACTGCAACAGTGAAACATGAAGAACATAGTACAGTTGTGTACACTTACCATAAATGTAGATGTTCAAATGGATTCACTGTTGCAATCTTGGTTTCCCTCCCTCCATCCCCCATTTCACATCTTTCCCTAGGGTGGCACATGCTACCCAAGGTGACTCTTAGCCACCAGGACCACTTCTTCTTCTTTCTTTTTCCCTTTTTATTCTGATGGGTTTCGGCAAGAAAACTGATGTAATGTTAGCTGCCTTGCTTTATTGTACTACTGACCTGACGTCAGACTACAGCCGACGCACAAAAAACATTGACTCTGGTATTTGGGCCGGCCAAGGGCTACCACAGCAGGGATAACCCACAGGTGGTGACTCAACAGTGAATACACTCAAACATCTACATTTATGGTAAGTGTATACAACTGTACTATTTACTGATGGGGGTCTGTGTGGACCAGGGGTGAAGTTTTTGCTGAATTTGTCAGCCTGCAGATTGGCTATATCTACGGCATCTGTGTATGTGGTGTCCTTGACCACCAGTTCTAAGCAGATCTGGGTGCTTCCTTTGAGACTTGGACATGTGAAGAAGGCCTTATGATTGTCTCTAGCAGAGGTGGCCAATTTGGACTCTGTTAGCTTTGGAGAATTTCACTAGTGCTGTTATTTGCTTGTTCAGGCCAAGGAGGGATTGCTTCCAGTTGGGCACCTGTTCCTTCTTGGTCCTGGACAGCAATTTTTTTCCTTTTGTTTTGCAGTTTATTGCAGATGTCCACCAGACAGGCTTACTCTTCCTTACATTGGAAGATTTCATCCTGTTGGGTATTCCTGATTCCATTCCTCTATATAAATGCACATATAGTACTTTGGTGTAGATTTGGACATTGGTGCCAGTTCCTACAGAGGGGAAGGGGGCTGTGAAGCTGTTTATAACCTCCATCAAGAGGTTGTAATTTAGCTTTGGAGAAGTTTTTTTGTTTGACCCTAGCTAGAGGGGGGGGGTCGGGGGAGATGGTAACTTCGAAAGTGACTGCTTTATGGTCTGATCTTACCAGGGAGGATGATACTGTAGGGATGCTGCAGTGGTTACTCATGTTTGTTAATACCAAGTCCAAGATATTATCATCTCTTGTAGGGGTATTGACTAGCTGTTCTATGGCATTTCATTGACAAAATCAAGGAATCTCTAGGTGTTTGTGTTCTGGCATGAGTAGTTCTTCCAATCTGTTTGAGTAGTTGGTCGCCCAGGATCGGGGTAAAGGGTTGACTCTCTATTCAAAGAGGTCCAGATAGATGGAGTGGGCATCTTGAGTTAAATTTGGGGATCTGTAGCTAGCTATGATATGAATAGGGTCTTGTCAATGGTTAGCTGCACCTGGAGTGCCTCATGTGCATCATACACACCTCCAGGCTGGTCAAACTGTATGTCTTTAATGTATATTGAAACTCCATCTCCTTTGGCTTTGCTGCCCACATTTTGGTATCTGAATGTATGCTAGGATGAGTAACCAGGTTTCTGTGACTGCACAAATGTCCACATCTTCCTTGTTTAAGAATGCTTGCAATGAGTGCAGTTTCATGTTTAGACTCCTAGCGTTTAGCAGCATGACCTTTAATTTGCGTTTTGTTGAAATTTTTGTTTGTAGTTTTGATCTCCTCACTGTTTTTTTTTTTTTTTAAGAAAAGGCACTATGGAGGAGGCAAGAGGCTTTGCCTGAAGCCCAAGTGAAAAAGATGCAGGTAGTCTCTGGCAAAGCATTGTGGTCTGTCTATCGTATCTTCCCAGGCTGTCAGGTACTGGATCCCCCCTGGAATGATGCCAGAAACTAAGCCAATTGTTCAAGTCAATTATTTTCTGTTTGTATTGAGGCATCATTCTGGGTAATGGTAGAATGCTGCCTTAAGGCTAGCAACATACCTGCCTGGGACATGTATTCAGTGAGCTCAGTCATGTATCTCTTCATATACTCTAGGGAGGTACATCTCCAGTCATTTATGCCAACTTGGACTATGACAGTACCTGTTGTTGAGAGAGTTGAGTGCGTGTGTGATATGGTGGATTCTGGCACCTGACAAACAACTAACCCTGTCTTTCTCCTTATCCAGCCTGGTGAGTGGCACATCTGTGTATCTCACGGTGGAGTTTATGACTAATATGTTGGGTTTATGGTTAAGCCTTAGTGGCTGTGAGACACGTGTGTGGACTATGCTTTGTATGTGGTGTGGAGGGTTGTGGAGTTAGCGTGTGTTTTTTGCCTCGGAGGTTGCCTTTTTGTTTTTGTTGAGAACCTCTGCATATGTGGGTGTGTTTTGTGTAGGTGTGGGTGGTGTTTGGGGTGTAGTGATTGTGTTGACAACCTTCTCAGTGCCAGATATACTGGCTTGTGAGGGAGAGAGCATAAATTCTAGGTTCCTAATGTATTTGCATCTCTCACAAATTGTGTTCCGTGGTGGTGGTAGGTGGTTGTCCATGTACATGAGGCAGTTGCTTCACTGTCTCAGGATGCCCATATCAACAAGACTGGCAGGAGAAACTGCAGGAAATTGTCCATCTGTATTTGTCAAAATCTGAGGGAGAGAAACCAGGGAGAGCTAAGGGGTAGACCTAAAACCCAAGTGCTTAAACCAAAACTAGGAGGCTTAGAATAACACTTATTGCTTGTTTATATCCTGTTTAAATTGTAATAAAAGGCAGCAGAAAAGATGCAACTGAACACTCTTTAGAGAACAAGCAGCAGAAAAGGCAAGATGAAGTAATAGAGTAGGAGGAGGAAACACATGCAGTAAAAGCAGCTGAATATAGTATTTTTATTTATGTATGTATTTGTGTATGTATTTGTTTATTTTTTGTGTGAAGTGAGAGAGGCGGAACAGAAGATAATTCAAGGTTAAGAAACTAATGGGGTTGGCCTTCTCAAATGATCTCTCTGTATTAGGTAGAATGAGCTAATGAGATGGGACTGGGAGGAGTGTCCCAGATCCATTTTATAGTAGGGGTGGGCAACTGCAAAAGCCACCAAGTTTAAGAACACAACAACAGTAGGGTGGAAGAGTGGGAGAAAAACAAAACTCTGACAGAGGTCAAGCAAATATATAAATGCAGACGTGGATAATTTACTTGACTGAATTATAAGTTTAAATAAAAACACTGCAGTACTGTTAAGAATCACTGAAACAGATCAAGTGCAAAAAATATACTTATCAGCTCTGTATTTCCAGATTAAGAATAAATGATAATCCAGGCACAATGGAACTTCTAGCAAGATAAGTTACTCTTACTCTTTCCAAGTTTATAACCGTGCATGCCTGCTATGCCATACAAGGATACTGGTTGCCCATGCTAAGTCAGTCATCTCTTCTAGGCATGCATTGAAAATACTTGTATTATCTGTACATGTGCTGCACAGGAATTACCTGTTTCTACTACCACATCACAGCAAAATCACATACAACTCAATGTATATTGATGTCAGAGCTTCTTAAGGTGATCTTTCTACAGCCACAAACCCAGTGTCCCACTTTCTCACTCCCACTTCGATAGTCCGCTAACCAGACTGCACCCCCCTTTTGCAAATTCCTGGATCCGCCACCAGATAGAGGGAGTGACTGAGATCTCTTTTCACTGGAGTCCATGAAGTTCGCTCCATACATATCTCTCAGCCTCTTGGAGCAAAGAAATCAGGACACAGCCATAAATAATAATGGGGGGAATAGAGGCCCAAAAATAGGGACACATTTTCAATACTGCTCTTACAAACTTAGAAAATTGTTAAAATAACAGGTTTTGCATTAGCATGAATTTTCTGAAGGGTACAAAGTCTGAAATTCAAATGTATGTCATTATTTTGTGACTTCGGCCTTCAAAAATTTGCCAGTGACTTGCTAGAAAAACAGTTTTATGAGAAACTGACCAAAAATATGAAGCAAAACTCTTGACATTCTGCAAAAATCTGTACAGAGAATTATGACTCCAAATAATACTCTCTTAACTCATTCACTCCAGTGTAGCTTAGGAAGTTTGTTCTGTAACTTCCAATAGGTGGAGCCTAAGCCTTTTGACAGAATCAAATTATGTCCTCCCATTTCAAATAAATGTTTATATCTCTAGACCCAAAGTGGTTATGAAAGAAGTGTAAATGGCAAACTCTACAGCACAAACTGTTTTTATAGTGGTAGTATTCTTTGGTTCTAGGTCTTGAACTGAATTTTATAAGACATAGTAAACACAGTAATTACATTTGTAATATTTTTGTAAACAACTTAATATCTCAGCAGCATTTTATTTATCTAGAGGAGAAGTTTCATATGTGGCTAAGGAGTTATGTCTGTGTTACTTGGTTGTTGAGATATTTATAAAAATGTGAAAAGTTTATATCATAAAAACAGTTAATATCTGTTTACTCACAGTAGACAGAGGTCAAATATTAATGCAGTTGAGTTTGCCATTTTGTAAGCTTTAAGATGAAATCTTTTAAAACCTTGTACATAGCATGGTTTTGGAAATATTGATGCAAATACGAAGAAGCAATATTTGACACCTAGAGGCATCTGTAGGAGTTAACTGCAGATCCACCTGGAGGTGTCACTCAGATGTAATGAGTAATCATGATTCTGTTAAGTGGTGTCCTTGGCAGTGTTGGCAGCAAAACCTGTGCTTGCTTCAAAAATATTTCATTAATAGCTTTTCACTGAAGTTTAATGTTCCTAAAGTTATGAGCTTGGTAGTTTTCTGATGCATAAACAATGACATTTTTGTTCTTTTCATGGATATTGAGGCATTTTAGTGTCCATCAGAACCAATATTCTTGTCTTTGTAGAACACATTTTATTCCGATATTTTGTACAATGTTCGGTTGTAAGGCTTAATGGCTGTTTTTAGTTGTGAATCTGAGCATATTCAGTGCTCTGAATAGTAATATGGAAAATAGTGTTATAAACTCCTGTGTTGTGCTTTCAAGAGAATTTCTAATCTTTTTGACATAATATGGAGATAAAGTAAGTCCAGAAAAAGGATATGGACAGAATTGTTTTTTCTAACTGTATACTTCACCATGTGACATACTACCTGGAGTTTGGTTACAAAGCAGAGTTATGTAGTCTTTGAGCTCTGTCAGAATATGGCCACAGAGAGCCACTTAACACTACTACAAGTTGCAGGCACACATTGCATCCATGTGACAGACCTCTGTACCACCTAAAGGGGTAACGTACTTCACAGAGGAAAATTTGTACCAGCCCTGGATCTTCAATTTGCAAATTTGATTATGCCCAAGCAGAATTTTGTAACTGAAAATGTATGAAGAACTGAAATGTTAAGCAGTAATATTGCTGCCAATCATAACTTATTGTTGGTTAAACCAAAGTTTGTTAATCTATTTGAGATCTGTGTTTCTGCTGTGTTCGTTATGTGTCTGGCTTTGCACATATGTTTGCTGTTGTTCCAGGTTATGTCTGAAAAGGGTCCGGTCCTAGGATCATTTCATTTATAGGTTCATAAGTAGGTACTAGTCTATCGGCCGTCCCAAGGGCCTATGTAAGCCTAGCCAACAAGATTCCCTGGCTTACGCCACCCAAGAAAGTTATTTTCCTGTGCCACTGTCTAGCAGAGACACAGAAGTGATCCCCGGGGTGCATTTCCTATTTCCCATCCACTCAAGATTTTTCTTGAAGAGTGCTAATGAAGAACTTTGCTTGACATAGATGGGTAGCCTGTTCCACAGTATGGGAAGTCTCTGGGACAGTAATCTATCCCTCCAGCATGTCCTGTTTATTGTGGTGACAAGGTTTAGGTCCTTAGAGCATGTAGCTTGGAGGGATTGGGATTTCTTTAGGTGTAGCATGTCCAACAGCTCTGGGTTTGACATAGCTTTATATGTTAGGCAGAGATCACCTCGGAGTAGGTGATATGCTACGGAGTAAAGCTGGAGTTTTTTGAGACCGGATTAACAGATGTTAATAAGTAATGGCTCAGTCTACAGCCTGCTAAATAGATTTGCACATTTATTAGAATATTTTTGAGTCTGTCATGAAGCAGATTGCTAACTTTTGTAAAAATGAATTTATATATTGTAGCCTAAAAAGTGTAAGTTAGGCTTTTTCCATGTGTAAAACAGTAATGGTTCCAAAAGTTACAGTAGTGGTTCCAAATGTTATACATGTTCTGTTTACATTTCAGGATATTAATTATTTTGTTTAATAAGTATTTCTTTTTTTTTTTTTAATTTTCTTATTTTTATATTTAAAAAAAATGATGAACCTGCAGCCAAAGTAATGTATTTCCTAATGCTGTTTACTGTACTAGTACTTTTAACTAGATGGATCTAGTGTGCATGCTGGCTTAAAGATGCCAGGTTTGTGAGTTGCACAATTCCATTTCAAATGGAATTTAACACCTTTTTGTAGCAATCCACGCTGAAGAAGTCTGGTTGCCCACCCAACATTATTTGCTTGGTGTGCACATTTTAAAATAGAAGTTAAGATTTATAATAAGTACATGTTGTGTACTTTAACAGGAATAATAATCTTGTACTCCATTTTTAGCAAATGGTCTAAAGTTGTCCTAGCAGTGTTTTAGATGCTCTTTCATTTTAATATCAGATTTGTATGAAAGCAATCGGTCTACAGACCATTACAAGCCTAACAAATAAACTGTATTCAAAAGTTCCATCCAGCTTGAAGGAGGGCAGCACAAAATAAACTGAGGGAGAGTTTGTGGCTGACCATCCAATTTATTATCTAGATTTATCTTGACGTGGTCACGAGTGCTACTCTGCTTGACTTGTAGTGGACGTTTGCCCCAGAGGTGGGGAATACTTTGGGATGTGAATGTAAATTTGAGAGAAGTTCCTTTTAACTGGGTATTTAAAGAATCTGGTGTTCTGAGAATGAATAGGAGGGCCACTTTCATGGCTTGAAAGGATAGACACTGATCACAACGTAAGAGTCTGATAGCCCACTCCCTGTAATTTAAGTCTCTTAATCTGTCCAGGTAACTTAGTCTTGAGTTCTTTTGGATTTGGAATTTCCGAGGTCTCTCAAGTTGCATGTTATGTTCCTTTTTAGCATGTGTTTGTCTAAACATTTTAGACTTTGTAACTGGTCTGATAAGAGGAGTAAAGGGGGAATGAAACCTCGTTTAATCTAGAGGTACTTGAAAATTAAATGAGACAGATGAGATTTTCTGACTGCTCTGGCGATATGACTGGTAAAAGACAACAAATTGTCGGAAAGGATGTGTAGCCTTCATGGTATGTGATGTGGAAACCTTGTTTTAACGAAGTATATTACAATTTCACATCTAGTTGAGACTGTGTTCTCTTTGTGCCATTTGTTAAGAATCTGTTGTATGTTGGGTCAAGTACAAGCCAGTGGGGGAATAAGTAAAACCACCTGATTTTTAGGTGTCTCCTAACTTGGATAAACATAGGTTAGTAGTATTGGCTTGAAGGTGTAAGAAATGGGTGTTTTAAAATAGGTGAGGGCCCAATACAGAGCATTGTGGTATACGCCGAGTAACTTTTTTGCTTTTAAACATGGCCCCTGTGAATTTAATCAGTTTCTTCATCCAACCAGTTTGGTATCCACTGCACAACGTACGGGTTTATATTCAGATTTAAGTCTTGTCAGTAAAGCCTGCTTGGTGAGCAGTGTCAAAGGCCTTGATTACGTCCTGCGTAGTCACTACTGCAGCTTTGACTTTTTTTACTGAAATTCAGTAAGATTAGATGGGCAGTATCTGAGGATCCATATTAATATGGTATGAGATAATCTCCTTGGTGCTGTATATGAAACTAGTTTGTAGTTACCAAGGTCTGTGTTTGGAGTAGTTTATTTGTAATATAATTATGTTGGCTCTTGTCAATGCTTTGTGAATGGAATCTGTAGAGAGGCTTGGATTTAAAGAGGTTAAGTAATATCTGAGCTTTGATAACATGCCAGGATGGCTAACTGTTATGATCAGGGCCCATGCATGAGGTGCTCTTAGCTTTTTGTAGAGGCTGAGTGGACCTGTTCCATAGTAATTACATGGATAGCTGGGACTGTGGAATATGTGTACTCCATTACTATGAATGGAGTAAAGTCTATGCTGAATTTGTCAGTTCTTTATAGTGGACAGTATTGTAGATGGTTTCCAAACATTGCTATGTATTCTTAACTTCCTTACATAGTTAGATTGTAGCTATTTTTGATTTTGCTAATTTATTTTGTTTAGCTTTGACATTTCTAAATAGTAACCTTGTGAACTTTGCTAGATTTAAGTGTGTTCTTGGGGGGGGGGGGTCTTGTTTGTTTTCTATAGTTTATTTGGGTATTCTTCCTTACCCGCGGTGGTGGTGCTGCGGTAGCATTGTCGCCTCACAGTAAGACATTGTCCGGTTCGATTCTCAGCTAGAGCGTCTTCTGCGTTGAGACGTGTGAATGGGTGTACCTTCGTTGAAGGTTGTGCGTCAGGCCTCACAAGCCGGTACATAAAAATCAACTGCCAATCATTAGCGGACCGAAGTTCTGCTGTGGCGACCCCTAACCGGGAAAAAGCCGAAAGACACAAACATTTGGGTATTCTTCCTTAAGAGGTTAAAATTCTCATTTTTGCTATAGGTAGGGACTGCCTATCATTTTTCTCTATACAGCCTTTAGATTTACATACAAAGCTGAACTGTGTCAATGAGATCTCTCTGCAGAGATTACTAGGACTGATGTCTCTGGCATATGAAGAACTAGATGAGTAAAACATTTCCAGGCTGCGAAGTCCAAGCACAAATATACAAACTACTATAGAATCCACCGACTAAAGAATGAAGGTTTCCTTAAGCAGAATAATTACGCTGCAGCTCGAACAAGATAGATTTATTGTTTAAAATGCACAGATATTCCACATGTAGTTTATCTTGCCACCTGCGTAGCCTGCCCAGCATTTTATATAGGAAAGACCGAGAAACCATCTGATATAATTCTCTGGTTTTTATTTGTGGAATATCTGTGCATTTTAAACAATAAATCTATCTTGTTCGAGCTGCAGCGTAATTATTCTGCTTAAGGAAACCTTCATTCTTTAGTCGGTGGATTCTATAGTAGTTTGTTTGTTCGTGGAAGTGGTTTCCTGATGGCAGGTACTCCAGATGTGATGCAAGCTTCATTGAACAAGGAAGATTTCTTATCCTTACGTACGGATTTAACTTTGCTTCAAACGGAGGTCTCTAAACTTGTGGAACTAGTGAGTCTTTTAACTGCCAACTCAGTACCGGTGGCAGTTAAGGAAAATCAACCTTAGTAAAAGGCAGCAATGCGTGTACTGGAATTAACACTAGTACTCAGGTTGAAATACCAAACGGGCAATATTGTGAGATAAAAGAAGGGATTCAGTCTGAAAATGATTCGTTGGAACTGGGTAACAAGCAGACTGAGAACATTACATCGCCTGAAGCCGAATTTACATTTGATTTTAGTTTATTTCATTCTCAAAACGAAGCTCAGCATTTGGGAGCGAGACCCAAGCATAAACAACCAGTTAAAACGTATTCAGCTATCATGAAAAAACAAACTGAACTTCAAAAGGTACTGTTAGCAACAAAATAATTTCTAGTCCCTTTAACAAGTTTAAAACAACTGTTGAAAAAAGAAGAGATGATATGGGACATAAATACATTAGTAATAAGCAGAATTATGATGTTATAGATAACTTTTTAAATTAGGAGTATGATTTTGTCTATGAGAATGGTCATTGTAGTGTGGATGACAAAAGGAAACACTCATTTACATCTGTGGAGTCTGTAAAAGAAAAAATACAAATGTTAGGTAGGAAATTGTTCAATATGAAATGTATAAAAATTGATAATGCTTATTTAACAAAGTGCCTAACCATGCATATTGTACCCAAAGGAATTAGGTTTTTTAAATTACCTTTGGGAATAAAGTATAATGCTGAAAATATCTGTGCATTTAATAAAATGTTTGATGATTTTGGGTACACATATATGAAACTATTAAATAAGAATAATGATGCTAAACTCTCTGCATTATTAAATGAAATGGATACTTTGAATGAAGATATATCACAAGATATTGCTTTTGAACAATGGAGAGATTTTTATTTGAAACAATTTCATACAGCTGAAAACAAAGCTATAAACATCTATAACAGGAAACAAAGGAAGATACAACGAGATGTAGAACAATACAAAAATAATAGAGTGTACATATGGCCACATGATAAAAGAGTTAATGAAAAAGAAAGATTTTTACATGATAGAAATAGATATAGGAAAAATGAAGGGGAAGAAAATGTTCAAGGGGGCAGATTTTATCCAGCCCCGAAACAGCAATACAGAAGGGAATATTAAAACAAGTACCTGTCATTCACCAAATCAATACAGAATATACTAATATAGGAAACAATACACATACCAGTGTGAATGATAGATCCAAGGAAGATGAGACATTAAAAAAGGTACCAGCAGTTGGAACAAACATAAAGATGATAGAAAGAAAAGGTAATTATACCTTATATACTTATAAAGGTTTTCAAGTATACAATTATACTGAATATGCAATTGGTCAAGAATTTTTACTTTATTCAGTAAAGGGATGAAATACATACCCACATCAGGGTTTAAACTAGTTGATATGATTAAGGAAATAAAAATGTATTGTAGAAGGTTAAATTTAGCATTGGAATTCGGACAAAATGATGAAAATAAAGATCACATGACAAACAATAAGTTAAAGAAAAAAGTTCTTATATTCCAGTGGCAAATGCACAAGTTGCCAATTATGAAAAAATGGTGTGCAAGGATATCTATTGGTTATATAATAATATAAAGACTGTAGATGCATATAAAAATGCAATTGAGGACAATTTGACTAAAAATGAATGGAGATGTCTGGAATCAATTATGAAAAAGAAAGAGTTAAGAATTATGAAGCCAGACAAAGGAGGGGGCATTGTAATTTACAACAGTTTTGATTACAACGCGGTGATACATAATATACTATATCTTTCTGGAAATTATGAAGTCATTTCTTTAAATCAAGTCAACATAGATCACAGAAGAATAGATTTAGTCATCGAAGAATATTTGATAGACAACAGGATTACAAATGAGACCTATAATTTCATTAAGAACGATTTTCCTATAGTAGCCAATATAATAGGCATCCCAAAGGTACATAAATGTAAGGACAACCCTCCTTTTAGACCTATAATATCAGGGTCCAAATCAAAAACATTTAACTTGGGTGTAACTATAGATAGTTGGACCAAACATGTTCATAGGTTCATACTAGGCTATCTGCCCTAGGGCATTTATAAGCCTAGCCAGAATGTGTTTGGCTTTCGCCACCCATTTTAAATTTATTTTGCTATGCCCTTTTTCGAGGTTAGTATACTATGCCTCTATCTAACAGTGACACAGAAGTACCATTGTATATGACAATATTCCTTATTTAATAAAGGATTCTTGGCATTTTTTGAGCAAACTTACGCAGGATTTATGGAATAGTGGATTGGTTTTTGTGACAATTGATGTCGTTGATTTATTCTCATGTATTCCCAAAGAATGTGGTTTGGAATTTTTTAGCAATAGTTTGAGGGCGTATTCAAAAATGTCATGGGAGAAAATTAGTTTAATTGTGGACATGATGAGTTTAGTTTTAAACCACAATTATATTCAATTTCAAGGGGAGTTTTTTAAGCAAAGTAGAGGGGTAGCTATGGGCGCCTCTTGTGCTCCCATCTTTGCAAATCTTGTAATGGCAGAATGGGAGTCAAAATATGTGTTTCAAAGTAAATTTTTCCACCACATAGCTTTATATGTTAGATTTTTAGATGACCTTTTTATTTTATGGAATGGTACGCATGATGAAATAATTTCTTTTATTAAATATATAAATGACACGACTGATTTTTTTGAAATTTACATACAATATTAACAAAAATGGAGTAGCATATTTAGATACATACATAAGTCATACAAGGTATGGTTTTGAATCCAAAATATATAGGAAAAATACATTTTCTAATGATTATATAGAATATAGTAGCAGTCATCCACCATATATTTTTAAAAATGTGGTAAAAGGACAGTGTGTTAGAGCAGCACATATGTCATCAAGTAAAGATATAATGGAAAAAGAATTACAAACAATATTTAATATGTTTAGTAGCAGGGGTTATCCCAAAACTATGTTAAATGATGTAGTTGGATATGTTAAACGACAATGGGACATAAAGTTTTTACCTCTTTTAGGTACATAATACATCTGCGTTAAAGGAAAAGATGTGAGGGAGTCCCCAGTAGCATTTAATAGAGTGTGTGTGATCATGTACACACCTTTTGCAAATCATATAAAGGATATATTGAATAGACATTGGGATATGATAACAATTACTGAAAGTGTAGCCATGGTTTTGGGCAAACAACCGAAATCTGTATTTAAAACTGCTCCAAATATTAAAAAATTGTTAGAGAGGGCATCATACATCGAGAAATGCAAGAATACTATTAAGGGAACTTCGAAATGTGGTTCATGTAGTCACTGTAGATATATACATGAATCAGTAAGCATTAAGTTAGAGAACATCCACAAGACATATATAAAATGCAGGGCAGGAAATTGTAATACACAACATGTAGTTTATCTTGCCACCTGCGTAGCCTGCCCAGCATTTTATATAGGAAAGACCGAGAAACCATCTGATATAATTCTCTGGTTTTTATTTGTGGAATATCTGTGCATTTTAAACAATAAATCTATCTTGTTCGAGCTGCAGCATAATTATTCTGCTTAAGGAAACCTTCAAGCACAAATATGCCAACCAATTTTTGTGATGCCCAAAACTCCCTGTTGCTTACCAATGACAAAATCTGTAGTGTGAAAGAAAATAGCACCAGGCTCTTTCAGATTCATTATGTGAGGATTTTTTTTAACCATTTGTTACATGTTCTCAATTTTTCCAATTTTGTTTAGAGTTTTGGCTTTCTGAAAGATTTCCCTATTACTTTTGTGCTGAGATCTGTTTAATGACTGTCTGAATACTAAGTATTGCCTCTGGTAAAGATTCAGTTTCCTCTTACCCCTCTACATCCAATGAAAAGTAAGGAAGAATTCTGCATTATTTCTATTTTTCAGATATGGTGACAAAATTATAAGTGCACATCTGTTCTGTTCTATCCTTTCTCCAAAGTCCTTGAAAGGTCATAGACTTGCAACTGATTACATCAACCAACATTGTAAGCTCACCATCACTGTAACTCAATACTCTGTAATGGTTCTGTTCCTGTCCTAGCTCTCGGAAAAGCACTTGTTGAGGTAATAATCCCTATAGCTATGGAGAGAGGCAAAGGCAAGTTCACAGCTACATTGTTTGTTCATCTGTCAAAAGTGTCATTATGGTCATCTACAGCATGCCACTACTAAGTCTTCGTTAACAGGCTGCTGATGCTTAGCACTTCGGTGGTTTGGTTATTATTTAAAGGATGGAACACATTGGAGTGACTCATTCTGCAAGACCACTACAAACTTTGTTGTTCCCCAGGGTTTCATTCTTGGGTCACTACTTCAGTTTTAAGCAGTGACATGTGCCTTCATACTAAAGTCTTGAAATCTTACAATTTGAGGAAAAATCATCAAATAGGTGATGCCTCTAATACAACACTCAAGCATGCTCCTGGTTTAGCAAGAACTTTGAATCCTGTTGCCAGATGTGATTAAACAATATTTTCATTTGACCCCAAAGCCTGTACAGCTATCCCCTGCACTGTCACAATCAAAACTATTGCTAGTCTAAGAAATGGAGTATTACAAATACATATGATGGCCATTCATGATGCCTTAATTTTTCACCGCATGTCAGCATCTTAATACAAGTCATGTGCAAAAAGATAGGCTCACTAGGTGAGAGGGATAGATAGCAAATTTTACATAGAGGCTCACTAGGTGAGAGGGCTAGCAGATTTTACATAGAGGCTTGTTAGCTAGCACTACTATTCTTGGATTCCTCTGTGGTTTGCACACTATAATAGTCTATACTGAATAAACTGTAATTTGTATATTACAGAATTCCAAGATATGCCATGCAATCCACCACAACACTCACATTTGCAGCATTTTCAGTAAACTATGAATTAACTATCAACACTTTAACTCAAAACATACTTTATACCAACACTTTTTTTATCCCTAAAATCTGTGATACAATAGTATATACTAAGAGAACTATGATTCCACAAATCTCCTTGAAAAGGAAGGTATTTCTGTATATCCCCAGGAATCCTTTCCAAGGGTCTTCTAGCAAAATGGCAGTCTGGAACATCAATAGGGGCAGATTAAGACTGGTCTACTTCCTGTGCAGAGAGGTCTTGTTAGGTTTGTAAGAGGATGATTCAATCCAGGCACTTTCTCAATGCCACCCACCTGCTGATGAAAATAGGTTTCCTAGCCCCGAGGTTGCATCTTTGTCTACTGGTGCTTTTGAGTAGTCCTGTAAGCACAGTCCAAACCACAAATACACCGAGAACTTCTGGGTCTTTGTCTTTTCTGATAAGACTCAAGACCTGCCAAAATTATAAGCACTGTTGGGGACTCTGCTGGGTGACAAAAGTACATCTATATATTTAGTTTTTGTCTGTGAGTTGCTTACACTGATGGAGCTGTTTTTTTCTGTTTTAAGAAATCTGCTTGGCCTGGTGTTTTCTGTTGTGTGTGGCAGATGGACACGTAAATTATGTAGGCTGCACATTTCACTTTTTATTGGAATTTCTGAGTCTCTCTTCTGATAAGACTCAAGAACTGCAAAAACTACAAGCACTGTTGATGACTCACGGCTAGTTATTTATCCCTCACACCCTCTTCATTCCTTGATCTGCTTTTTAAATGTAGTGAGTTGAAGCTCCCAACTACTACTGTAAATTGAACTTTAACTTCCTCCCTTTCTACACTGCTGTTTATATCTTGAGTTATTTGACTTTCCTTTGAGAGACAAAATGCACTTTGTCTGTTCTGATTTACTTTGAATTAACTAGCTAGCTGTTGGATAAAGTAGTATAAAAAGACAGAAAAGTGCTTGCTAGAGTGTAAAAATGCATGAAGAGGACAGTGGATTTTCCAACCAGTGGCAGTTGGTGGTAGTCTGGTCTGTATAGGTTGGGGAAATACAGTAGAGATTCTTGCATGTAGTTTTTTATTGGCTGGAGAGCTTATTAATTAACTTGCATTGTTTTTAGTGTTTCTATACATTTTGCACAATTGAGTGGCTCTTGGCTCATTTCTACAAAACAAAGTGCTTATACAAGTATGATTATTCATTAAATGTTGTTTGAACTATACTGCTGTATCTATTTTTGTTTGTGGTGGCATGTAACTCTGGACACTGTTTCTTTTTACTGTGCATTTACATTGGCAGGACTGGGCTTACTCATCTAGTAACCATCCAGGTAAATGCCTACGATCTGAGTTGCAAAGCACACAAAAAAGGGTTCCAAGTGAAGTTTTATTGACCAGAGGGCTCAGTCATTTTTTTGTATTTCCAGTGTTAGTATAAAATTCAGCACATTTGCATGGAGCTGTGCCAGTGAGCTATACAGACAAAAACATCTGGAACTATTGATTGTTTTCATTATACTATGACTGTTGATTGTGCTAGTTACCTTATTTTAGCATCCAGGACTACTGCTGTTCAGAGAGCATCTTATTTGGTGCTGGGCAGCATAGCTGGTTAGGTTAGCTGCAGATTACACCAAATAAGTGTCCTTCCCTCATCTGGTTACAAACACCCTCCACTCCAAGCCTTTTAAGTGCACATTAGGACCTGCAACCATGGATGGGAACTTTCATACTATTTCATCCTTCTTGGTGGACATGGGTATCCTGAGGCAATTTAACAGTTGCCTTATGTACAGTGGATATACAAAGTGTACTGACCCCTGTTAAAATGCCAGGTTATTATGATATAAAAAAAAGTGAGTCCACAATAAATCATTTCAAAACTTTTCCCACCTTTAATGTGACCTATAACCTGTAAAATTTGATTGAAAAACAAACAAATCTGTTAGGGGGAAAATATAAAAAATAAACTGGTTGCATAAGTGTGCAAACCCTTAAACTAATACTTTTTGAAGCACCTTTTGATTTAATTACAGCATTCAGTCTCCTTGGGTAGGAGTCTATTAGGGGTGAATTGGCAATATTTGCCCACTCTTCCTTGCAAAAGTGCTCCAAATCTGTCAGATTACAAGGGCATCTCTTGTGCACAGCCCTCTTCAGGTCACCCCACAGATTTTCTCTTGGATTGAGGTCTGGGTTCTGGCTGGGCCATTCCAAAACTTTAATTTTCTAATGGTGAAACCATTCTTTTGTTGCTTTGAATGTATGCTTGGGGTCATTGTCATGTTGAAAGGTGACATTCGTCTTCATTTTCAGCTTTCTAGCAGACCCCTGAAGGTTTTGGGCCAAAAGTGACTGGTATTTGGAGCTGTACATAATTCCTTCCACCTTGACTAAAGTCCCAGTTACAGCTGAAGAAAAGCAACCCCAAAGCATGATACTGCCACCACCATGCTTCATCGTGGGGATGGTGTTTTTTTGGTGATGCAAAGTGTTTTAGTGCCAAAATCATGTTTTGGAATTGTGGCCAAAAAGTTCAACTTTGGTCTCATCAGTCCATAGCACACTTTCCCACATGCTTTTGGGAGACTTTAGCTGGGCCTGGATGTTTTTCTGTATAAGAAAAGGCTTCCATCTTGCAACTCTACCCCATAGTCCAGACATATGGAGAATATGGGAGATTGTTGTCACATGTAGTACACAACCAGTACTTGCCAGAAATTCCTGCAGCTCCTTCTCTTGGCAGTCTCCCTGACCAATTTTCGTCTGGTCTGTTTTCAGGAATTTTGGAGGGATGTCCAGTTCTTTGCAACATCACTGTTGTCCCATATTTTCTCCACTTTTTGAGAACTGTATTCACTGTGTTCCATGGTATATCTAATGCTGTGGAAATTTTTTTTGTACCCTTCTCCTGACTGACACCTTTCAACAATGAGATCACTTTGATGCTTTGTAAGCTGTCTGCGAACCATGGCTTTTGCTGTAGCAGGCAACTGATTAAATGTCAGGAAAATCCTACTAGGACAGCTGAACTTTATTTTGGGTTAATTAGAGTCTCTCTAATTAATGGCAGGTGTGTACCCAAATAAAAACCAAAGAACAGCAAGTCCATCACGACCATAGAAAAAGTAAAAAATGTGTGTTTTAATAAATCTTGGATAAGCGCTTTCGCGTTATACAACGCTTCTTCAGATCCAAGCAAAGTACAAACATATAAAAACAATTTCAAATTTAAATAAAACGAGCCAATCATCAAAGGGCTAAAAGACCTCACCTGGTGACATCACACAGCTACTTCCTCCTTCTCTTTAAGGCTGGTTTGAGACAAACAGCTGCATTTAACCCTGGGTACCTATTAGCATGCAACTTTAGTATCCAGTATAACTCTAAACTTTCCACATAATCGTTCAGACTGCCCCCCCCCAGGGTTGGCCTTCGCACATTGCAGGACTCTAAATAAAAAGCCATGCCCTGGATTTTCTTTAGCATGTTTAGCTAAGGCATTTTGAATATTTAGAACCTTTATGTCATATTGATGTCCTCGAATTCTGTCATTTAGTTTTCTACTGTCTTACCTGCATAGAAACTGGTGCAGGCTCTAAAAGTAGAAAGATAGACCACATTATGTGTTTGGCAGTTTGCATAACTCTCTGTGGTTCAAATATAAATTCAAAATTGGGATGTTCAAATCTCTGCTATTTACTAATCATAGGGCATACTTTGCACCTATGACAAGGAAACGTACCCAACCTGTGTGGAAAAGGGTTTCCACCTTTGCCACCATGTGTAAGTACTTTGTTTGCACATTTGTGAGAGTGAACTTGTGAAAGTGCTGAATGCACCACATAAGAGTTTTTTTCTATAATTTAACTGAAACTGAACCTGCAGTGTTACGTTCTTTGATAAATAATCAAGACTTGGTTATAAGACCAGCCGATAAAGGGGGCTCACTGGTAATATTGAATCTTAACGACTATAATGACTCCATGTATAAACTACTTAGTGCGAATACTTACAGGAGAACTGACAGACTTGAACTGGAAAGACTTAAGAAATATGTATATGATCTGTATGATTTGTTAATGTACCATACCATTAATGAGCAACTCTCTCAGTTTTTTGTTGTGGAACACCCCATAATACCGGTCATCAAAGGGCTACCTACAATACATAAAGACCCTATGCACCCTCCCTTGAGAACCATAGTGGCAGGGGTGGGTTGAATGACCAAACCCTTGTCCATTTTTATAGAAGATGGATTGAAAGGGGTTTTGTGCTCTATTACAACAATGCTAAGGGACACCAGTCATTTATTGATGGACCTTGGTCATTATATTGACCAGACCATTGGTCAAGGGGATGTTTCCGCTAACATTTTTGAAATGTTGGATGTTAAAAATCTTTTCACCGGCATACCCAATGAGTATGGTGTACAAGCATTCAGGGAGACTTTAAGACGTAAGAGTATGTACACTGACAGTAATATCATGGTTATATGTACCCTGCTAGAATTAGTTTTGGAACATAATGATGTTCATCGTGTTTCACTGTTATCCGCCTCCCGTTAGCCCTCGATCGCCCAGAATACCAAAGGTAAATAAATATGACATCATCTGTCTGTTGTAAAGGACGTCAGTACGTCTGATGCAAAAGGAGGCAGCTGACGTCACTTCCTCAGTCTTCCTTGCAGCGGAGCCCGAAGCAGAAGCATTTTTGCAGTAGTGCCGGTCAGCAGTTTACCTTTTTGGTTTCCAACTACAAAGTTGAAGTCAACTACAGCTAAGTACCCAGTTGGGGGTCCTCTTTTCTTGCCTTAATGAATGTCAGAAAAAGTCAATAATTGTCTTACCTGTGGAAAGCAGATTCCCCATAGAGATTTTCATTCCTATTGTATTATTTGTTTAGGCCTTGACCACGATGTTCCTAATTGTGATCTCTGTGCTTCCTTTAATCCGCGTACTATTCATCGTCGGGCTAAGCTTTTGCTAAGCATTTTGGAGTGTGGCCTAAGTTTGTCGGTATCCTGTCCGCTGGTCTTCAGGCTTCGGGTATCCCTAAGAAACGTAAGGAGAAAGACCGCAACAGGCTTCAGAAGGTCAAGTCTTCAGATGATGTTGGTCGTCAGTCCTGCGGTAGCCAGTGAGGCGCCATTGCAGCCCCTGCAGTCTGTGGATTTTCAACCGCAGGCCTCTGTTG
Organism: Protopterus annectens; assembly: GCF_019279795.1. Taxonomy (NCBI): domain Eukaryota; kingdom Metazoa; phylum Chordata; order Ceratodontiformes; family Protopteridae; genus Protopterus; species Protopterus annectens. The sequence continues at coordinate 686,056,928 of NC_056745.1, read as the reverse complement.
AGACCATTTCAGAGTCCCTCAGGCCTCCGGCTTCCATTTTGTCTTCTGACCTTCCGCCTGTTGCCTCTTCAGCTGGATCCGGAGCTGCTAGGCTGGCTCCAGTGTCAGAGGCCTCTGTTCTTCGTTCAGACGGCAAGCTCATACCGACAACCTCTGCCAGTACTTCGGTGGTTGCTAGGCCTCCCAAATCCTTCAGACTTGCAGGTAAATCTTCCAGTCGTAAGCCTGTGAAGAAACGGGCTCCAGTTTCCTCTCGTTCTCATTCTCAAATTGTTAAAATGGCTGATGACCTTTTGACTCTTATTAGGGGTTCACAGCCTCCTCCTTCAAAAAGGGGTAGGGATGTCTCTCGTGAGGCTTTGTCATATTCCGGTTCTGATACTTCTAGCATTTCTGCTGATGAAGAGGAAGTTTCTCAGGTTTTTTCTCCTTTTGAAGATTCAGATGCGGAGGAATCCATTCCTTCTGCTTCTCCACCAGAGGATTTCTCTTTTGGTGATACTTTGAATAGTCAGGGAGCATTTTAAATGGGAAAGTCAGGATTATCCCTGATCTAAGAAAAGGATCAGGGAGGTTATGGATTTGCCTCAGCATAAGCCTCTGGCTATTCCTCCAGTGTTGGAAGTGGTTGATTTATGTTTTTCTGGAAAATTTCTGGAAAATTCCTTGACTCTATTTCAGTTCTTCCTGCTCCCAGGAAACTTTGCTTTTTTTAGGAATCCGCTAGCTGACCCAGAGGTTATTTTTCAAGGGCCTAAAGGAGTTAAGGCCACTGTTACCAAGAAATCCTGTTCCTTCCGACAGGGAGTCCAGGAACCTAGATACGTGGGGTAAAAGTTTTATACCTCTGCCACTCTTGCTATTGGGTCTACTAATTGCCTTTTTCATATGCTTAAGTATCAGCAGCACACCTTGGAGGCTATTAAGTCAAAGATTGCAAGTGTGCCTCATTTGGCAGAGAGTAAGGATATGCAGGATTTGCTGAATTCTGCCAGTCTTGTCAATAAACATTCTTTACATTGTGGTTTTGTCATTCTAAAAGCCTCCTGCAGGGCTACAGCTACTGGGTCTGTTCTCAGAAGGCATGCTTGGCTCAGGGAGCAGCCCCTTCCAGAGCCTGTCAAGTCTAAGCTTTTGGATGTACCATTACATAAGGACAGTATTTTTGGCAGCAAAGCAGAGGAAGTGCTCAAAAAGATGGAGGATAAGGCCAAGTCTATGCAAACGGTTAAAGACTTTCTGCAAGTTCATCCTCCTCGTTTCAGCAGGAATTGCCCTTCTAAGAGTTGGATGTTTCCTGATACCAGCAGACAGAACCGCTCTAGGACTAGAGGTTACAAATCTTCTAGGGGACAGGGGGCTACCCCGCAAAGGTCTAAGTGTTGGCATGCTTCCACTTCTAAGGCGAGCAGTTCTAAGCCTACATCTCAATCCAATCATTCTCAATGACTCTGTCCAATTTCTGCCTGTTATTGCCTGCCCAGAGAATCCTTTAGGGGGAAGGTTGGCCTTTTTTGCAAATGTTTGGGCCACCATCACAGATGACAAATGAGTACTCAGAACTGTATCCCTAGGTCACAGGTTTTCTTTTACACCTTTCCAGTACTCAAAGGATTCCCGGATGCTCCTCCAAACCAAAGGGCAGAAGTAGAAAAGCAAATTTTGTCTCTGTTACATCTGGGGGCAATAGAATCAGGTCCTGCTCAGCAGGTAGGCCAGGGCTTCTATTCCAGACATTTCGTAGTTCCAAAAAAAGAAGGCACCTAGCAACCTATCCTAACTCTATCCATTCTGAACTCTTTCTTGGTAATTCCAAAGTTCAGAATGCTCACTCTGCATCAGTTGCAGCCAATGTTGGACAAGGACTCCTGGCTAGTAACTTTGGATCTCAAAGAAGCTTATCTGCACATCCCTATCAGGGAAAGTTGCAGGCAATACCTTCATTTCAGAGTGGACAAGCAACATTATCAATTCTCTGCACTATCTACTGCTCACAGAGTTTTCACGAATTGTCTAGCTCCAGTCATTGATTTTTGCAGGCAGAAGAACATTTCAGATTTATCCATACTTGGACGACTGTCTAATTCAAGCAAATTCTCTAACAGTTGTTAAAGGATCTTGAATTTGTTAAGATTCTTCTCTCTTCTCTGGGTTACACTCTCAATGTGGAAAAATAAAAAATGGTGCCATCCAAGGAGAAAACATTCCTGGGAGCGAGTCTGAACACAGCCGCCCAGATGATATATCTCACCCAGGAGAAGCGGGCAACTCTTTCAGTTTACTTCAAGGATTTGGCAAGCCTGTCCCAGCTCTCTGCAAGGAAATACCTGCAAGCTCTGGGATACATGACCTCTTGCATTCTCATGATTCCATATGCAAGACTGCATATGAGGAAATTGCAATGGTACCTCCAGAACCTTTGGTGTCAACACACACAGGATCTGAGTATGATAATTCCTCTGCTTCCATGCCTGCAGACAGAGTTTCTATGGTGGGCAACAGCCTGTCTACAAAACAAGGGCATGCCTTTTTGCCCACCTCCTGACATTCAAGTTCTTACCACGGACACATCAAACTACACCTGGGGAGCTCACCTGGATGGCAGATGCATACAGGGACGTTGGAATGCCCAGCAGATGCACCTGCACATAAACCTAAAGGAGTTGATGGCAGTTCAGCAAGCCTTACTAGCTTTCAAGCATCTCCGTTCTCCAGGAACTCTGCTTGTCGGGACAGACAACACCAGTGTCATGTGGTACATCAACAGGGAGGGACTCATTCTTACCCCCTGTGCAGACAGAGCATGATTCTCTGGTCCATAGCAGCATCCTTGGGCCTGCATCTCCTAGCTCAGTTTCTTCCAGGGAGACTCAATGTTTTGGCAGACCACTTGAGCAGATAGACCCTGGATCCTCACGAGTGGCAACTGAACAGAGCAGTCTTTTACAGCATCATTCAGCATTGGGACACTCCTCAGGTGGATCTTTTCTCCTCCCCAGACAACTACCTTATACCACTTTTTTGCATCAGACAGCATCACAGCAAGGCCTGGAAAGTGGATGCTCTGTCCTTCCCTTGGACGCTTCTGTCAGTTTATGCCTTCCCTCCTCTTCCTCTTCTTCCCAGAGTATTATTGAAGATAAGGGCCAGACTGGCCCAGACAGCATTGGTATCCACTGCTTTGCAGTCTCTCCCAATTTTCTCCTTGGCGTCTTCCTCTGAAACAAGATAGTTTGGTTCAGGAGGGGGGAAACATTCTACATCCTCATCTTCAGTCTCTCCATTTGGCAGCATGGCTCATTGTATGAATCGGTCCATTTCTTCTTCCCTTTCCCAGCAGGTGGTTAATGTATTTCAGGATGCCTAGCACTAGGAAGTCCTATGCTGGCAAATGGGAAAGATTCTCTCATTGGTTGCAGGCTAGAGGGGAATCCTCTTCTTCTCCGCCTACTCTTCCTCTGATCCTGGAATACTTGGCTGATTTGCTTCAGGGTGGTATTTCGTTTTCCTCTGTCAAGATCCATGCTTCAGCCATTTCTGCTCATTGTTCTTTTGAGCAACCCATTTTCTCTCATTCCCTGATGAAAATGTTTCTCAAAGGTGCTTGCAACTTAAAACCTCTCAGAAAGGCACCTACTCCAGCCTGGGTTTTTAATTATCTTAATTTCGTCCTAGAGAAACTCGCCATTCCTCCTTTTGAGCCAGCTGCCACTGCAGATTTAAAGTTTCACTCTTGGAAGACTGCCTTTCTTTTGGCTGTAACTTCAGCAAGGAGGGTTTCGGAGCTGCAAGCTTCGATGGCTGTGGAGCCTTTTCTTATTTTTCATGCAGATCATATGTCTCTGAGAACCAGTCCCTCTCTTTTATGTCTAAGGTGGTTTCTAGCCTGACTCTTAGTTCATACACCTTCCTACTTTCTTTTCTAATCCTTGAAGTAGAGGTGAAAGGATCCTGCATTCTCTTGATGTGCACAGACAGCTCAGGTTTTACCTGGACAGGACAGCTCAGGTTTTACCTGGACAGGACTAAAGACCTTCGGAAATCAGGACAGTTATTGGTCAGTTTTGCCCCTGGAGCTCAGGGCAAAGCTATTTCTAAGCAAATCATTTCTAAGTGGATTGCACATTGTATTACTTTCTGTTGTTCCTTTCATGGCAAGGTTCCTCCTCAAGGGGTTAGGACCCACTCCACAAGAGCCGCTTCAACGTCTGCAGCCTTTTTAAGGGGTATCCCTACTAAAGACATATTAGAGGCTGCCACATGGTCTTCTGTTCACACCTTCAGAAAGCATTATAATTTGCCTTTGTTTTCTAGAGCCAGGGCAGGATTTGCCACTGCTGTTCTGCAGGGCATTCTGTCCAATCCTTGATTCTGTTGGTGCCTCCTCCCTTTTCTCTGGGCTTTGGTAATCAACCCATTGGTTAGGACTGAAACAGTGAAACAGGAACATAGTACAGTTGTGGTGGTGTTGTGTCTTTCGGCTTTTCCCGGTTAGGGGTCGCCACAGCAGAACTCCGGTCCGCTAATGATTTGCCAGTAGATTTTTACCTGCCGAGTTGCCAGCCCTGACGCGCAACCTTCAACGAAGGTACGCCCATTCACGCATGTCTCCACACAGAAGACGCTCTCGCTGAGAATCGAATAGGACAACGTCTTACTGTGAGGTGACAACGCTACCGCAGCACCACCACTGCAGTACGAACATAGTACAGTTGTGTACACACCATAAATGTAGATGTTAGAGTGTGTTCACTGTTGCAGTCCTGGTTTCCCTCCCTCCTTTCCCCTTTTTGGTCCTTTCCTGTTCTCCTTTCCTAAGGTACAGGCTGAATTTGGTTTTATTTGCCAAAGTTTCTTTTGGCTTAAGCCTTGTTTTCTGGGGACTCCTGACTGTTATGGCAAGAAAGACTGAGGAAGTGACGTTGGCTGCCTTCTTTTGTATCGGACGTACTGACATGCTTTACAACCGACGGCAGCCGATGTCATATTTAATTAGCTTTGGTATTCTGGCCGATCGAGGGCTGCCCGGGAGCAAGATAACCCATTGGTTAGGACTGCAACCGTGAATACACCCAAACATCTACATTTATGGTAAGTGTACAGAACTGTACTTTGTTTGGCTGAGAGTTTTTTACAAAGATGGGTTGCCATGGGCACCCCCTATGCTTACACGAATCTGATAATGGATTATTGGGAAGAAGAACATGTATTCATCATCCTGTATTCCCCAGTCACATCATATTATGTCAATGCTTTGTGAATGATGTATTTATAATGTGGGATGGTAGTCATTTTGAGTTGCAAGAACTTTTTAATTATGTTAATGATGTCACTGATTATTTTATCTTTCACACACTCCGTATTTGTTTCGAGTATTGATTTTTTGGATGGGAAAGTAACTAAGAATTTACAAGGACAGATACACACTACTATTTTTAGGAAAGCTTGCTGGAGAAATAGTTTATTAGTACATGACAGTATGCACCCTTGGTACGTATTCCCCAATGTTACTCAGAGCCAATTTACTAGACTCTCCAGATTGTGCACTGAACCTATGGATTGTGCTTCCAATATGGAATTGCTATCCACCCAGTTTAGAGCTAGGGGATGTACAATGAATGACATAGAGCCAACCATGGAAAGGGTTATTTCAAACAGGGGAATGACTGCTAGACCATATTTATTCAATAGACAAGGTCAAGGAGAGTATAGTAACAAGAGAAAGAAGTGAGTGAACAATGAAATGAGGTTTTTACCAAGTTTACCAGTGATTCCTGACCATTATTCAAAAGAATTGGGGTCTGTTAACTATTGACAATAAAACAGCAGGTATTGTTGGATCCAAACACAAGTTTGGGTTCAGGAATTCTAAGAACCTGAAACAATTGTGCGATAGAGGGCTGAGTCTGGCCAAACCCTTTTTTCGCACAGGTTGGGTACGTTTCCTTGTCATAGGTGCAAAGTATGTCCTATGATTAGTAAACAGCAGAGATTTGAGCATCCCAATTTTGAATTTATATTTGAACCAAAGAGTTATGCAGACTGCCAAACACAAAATGTGGTCTATCTAGCTACTTGCAGAGCCTGCACCAGTTTCTATGTAGGTAAGACGGTACAAAAATTGAAAGACAGAATTCGACATCAACATGACATAAAGGTTCTAAATATTCAAAATGCCTTGGCTAAACATGTCGGAGGAAATCCAGGGCATGACTTTTTATTTAGAGTCCTGCAATGTGTGAAGGCCAACCCTGGGGAGGGAGTCGGTCTGAATGATTATGTGGAAAGTTTAGAGTTATACTGGATACTAAGTTGCAGGCTAATAAGTACCCAGGGTTAAATGCAGCTGTTTGTCTCAAACCAGCCTTAAAGAGAAGGAGGAGGAAGTAACTGTGTGATGTCACTGGGTTAGGTTTTTTAGCCCTTTGATGATTGGCTCTTGTTTTATATAAATTTGAAACTGTTTTTATATGTTTGTACTTCGTTTGGATCTGAAGAAGCATTGTACAACATGAAAGTGCTTATCCAGGATTTTTTTTTTTTTTTTTTTTTTTTTTTTTTTACTTTTTATATGGTCGCGGTAGCCTTACTCTTAATTTGTTTTTATTTGTTGTACAGTATGTCCAGTATAGGCTTTTACGTGTTTTGGAGCCTTTTTTGTTATCAGGTGTGTACCCAAGAAGACTGAATGTTGTAATTAAATCAAAAGGTGCTTCAACAAAGTATTAGTTTAAGGGTGTGCACACACATGCAACCAGCTCATTGTGCTTTGTTTATTTTTTATATTTTTCCCCTAAGAGATTTTTGTTTTTTCAATTGAATTGTACACCTTTTATAGGTCACATTAAAGGTGGGAAAAGTTTTTGAAATGATTTATTGTGGTCCTCATGTTTTTATATCACAAAAGCCTGGAATTTTAACAGGGTTTTTTTTTATATCCACTGCACACTGTCAACCACTTACTGTATTTCCCTGTTTGAGAATTATGTGAGAGATGTAGTTATACATTAACACTGGAGGCTAGACTGTCTCACATACAGCCACAAAAAAACAAGAAGCCGGTTGTTTGCAAGTTGCACACATCACTCACTGAACTTGCAAAAGACCACCCACATATGCAGATGTGTTCACATGTAACTTACCCAAACCTCAACGGACTCCAGCAGTTCTCAGGAACTCTACATGTACACAAACAAGACAATTCCCAACACAGCACAAACACGGCCACATCTCATTGTGCCTCAATTACCAAGCCCATTAGGCAAAAAAACTCCACAACCCAATATTCTGGTCACAAGACTCGTTGTGAGACACACTAATGTCTTTTTTATCAGGCTGGCACTTTTCTGTCTTTTTACACTACTTTATCCAACAGCTAGCTTGATAATGGCCTGTCAGGGGCCAGGATTCACCAGATCCCGCACGTACTCTGGCCATTTGAGGGCATGAATTACCTGAGAGGTACCTCGGACTATATGAATAGAGATATGGTTGAGCTCTCAGAATATGCATCACAGGCAAGTATCAGCCTAGCATTGAGCAACATTCGGGCACATCATGCCATCCTCTTGCCCCTACAGGTCATATATTGGGTAAAATAGGTTCATAGATGTGTACTAGGCTAATGCCCCTGGGGCCTTTACAAGCCTAGTCCATAGAAGTGCCCTGGCATTGTGCCGACCGTTGTTGGTTCCCAGTGCCTCAATCAATTAGAGCCACTGGAGTGATCCCTGGGGTGAACTTTCTATTTCCCATCCACTCAAGATTTCACTTGAAGAGGGCTGGTGAGGTGCTCTGCTTGACATGTGTGGGAAATCTATTCCAGAGCATGGGTAGTCTCTGGTTTATGAACCTTCCCTCCAGCTTGTTCTGTTGATTGTGGTAATGAGGTTGAGGCCTCTGGAGCATGTGGTGTGGAGGGATTGTGATTTCTTTAGATGTAGCATTTCTAGCAGAGCTGGGCCAGACATAGGTTCATAGGTAGGTACTAGGCTATCGGCCCAAGGGCTTAAGTAAGCCTAGCCAACAAGGTTCCCTGGCTTATGCCACCCAAGAAAGTTATTTTCCTGTGCCCCTGTGAGCAGAGCCACAGAACAGATCCCCGGGGTGTATTTCCTATTTCATAAAGATTTTTGAGTGCTAATGAGGAACTTTGCTTGACATAGATGGGTAGCTTGTTCAGAGTATGGGAAGACTCTGGAACAGGAATCTATCCCTCCAGTATGTCCTGTTTATTGTGGTGACAAGGTTTAGGTACCTAGAGTGTATAGCTTGGAGGGATTGGAATTTCTTTAGGTGTAGCATGTCCAACAGCTCTAGGTTTGACATAGCTTTATATGTTAGGCAGAGATTACCTCGGAGTAGGTGATATGCTACGGAGTAAATCTGGAGTTTTTTGAGACTGTCAGTGTAGGGCACGTGTTTGAGGCCAGTAATCCTCTTTGTGAGGTACTTATGTGGCCTTTCCAGCTGCTGCAGATGTCTTGTGAGGTACATTCCAAAAGGGGCATTTTACTCTATAATGGGTCTGAGTGTCGAGTAGAGTGGAACAATAATCTCTTTTTTTTTTTCCCCTGGATGAGAACCCTTTTGTGATGAGGTGCGTCACGTCTAAGGATTTCCTGACTACTGTGGCGATGTGATTATCAAAGGAGAGACTACTGTCTCTTATCACACATTTGGCATTAAATAGACTGCCACCTATGTGGTAGTTCATGGGTACAGAGTTTTTACCAAAGGGGATGATGATGCACTTTTTGGCATTGAGCTTGAGGCCATGGCTCTGACACCAGGCATCTGTCTCAGTGAGGCCCTTCTGTATGATGTCCACATCATTTGCGGACTCAACTATGGCTCCTAGTTTGCAGTCATCTGCGAATTTCATTAGCCAAAGGCCTTCTGTGTTAGCCTGTACTTCAGAGAAGTAGATGCCAAACAGGAGAGGTCCCAGGACTAGGGTACTCCACTTGCCACTGGTTTGAAGTCAGATTTGGAGTCTGCAACTTTTACAGTGTGGGTTCTGTCAGTGAGCCAATTGGCAACCCATCTTGTGATGTAGGGATTTATACTTAGTTTAGTGAGTTTAGCTATAATTCCAGAATGGGGGATGGTGTTGAAAGCCATGGCGAGGTCAAGATTGGCTGTGTGAACCACCTTACCCACGTCCACTGCTTTGGTGACTGCCTCAAAGAAGTCAATCAGGTTAAGGAGGCATGATCTGCCTTTCACAAACCCAAACTGGATGGGGTATAGCGTTTGGAGGTTAACAATGTCTTTGTTTGAGTTCCATGATGATACGTTCCATGGCTTTACAGACCAGGCTTGTCAGGCTAATAGGGTGATAGTTCCTGGGATCAGTGGTGGCTCCCCCATTGTGGAGTGGGATTACTGTTGCTGTGTGTCATTCAGTGGGCACAAAGCCTGATGTGAGACTATGATTGAACAGTGGTGCTTAGGTGGGGAGCCAGTTCGTTCTGAAGTTCGTGTAAAACGCAGCCTGGCATGTTGTCAAGTCCCATGGATGCTGTGTTTTTGGCTTTAGAGAGTGCCGCTTTTACCTGCGTAGTTGTGATTACAGGGACTCTTCCTGTATAGATATGGGCCCTTTAGGGGGTGAGGGAGGGGGGTAAAGTTAGCACTGAACCTGTCTGCCAGGATGTTGGCATTATCAGTTGGTTCTGTAATTTTTGTGCCGTTGCGCTGCAACTCAGAGCAGATCTGGGTGTTGACATTGAGATTTTTGACATAGCTGTAGAATGCTTTGTGGTTGTCCCTAGAATCAGTGGCGATTTTGTTTTCATAGCTAGCTTTGGAGGATCTTATAAGGAATCTCAGCTTCTTACTGAGGCTGACCAGGGAACTCCTCCACTCATGGGATTTTACTCTATTTTGCAACAGTTTCTTCCTTCTGTTGTAGTTTGTATTGTAAGTCAAGCAGAGATTGCCTCTTAGTAGATGATGATGTGAGACAGAGAATAACTGGAGTTTTTTGAGTCTGTCCATGTAGGACCTGTGTTTAAGGCCTAGGATCCTCTTCGTAAGGTACTTTTGTGGCCTCTCCAGCTGTTACAGGTGTTTACTGAGATACATGCCAAATGGGGCATTATACTCTGATTGAAGAGTAGAGAGAAATAATGACCTCTTTCTTGCTGGATGCAAAACCCTTGGTAATGAGATGTGCCACTTAGGACTTTCTGACCACAGTGGCAATGTGGTGGTCAAAGGAGAGGTTGCTGTCAACCTGTGTGTCCCCAGATCTCTTATAACGCCTTCAGTGTTCAGTGGGCTCCCATCAATGTGGTAATTAGTGGGAAGTGAGTTTTTCCCAAAGGGGATGATGATGCATTTTTTTGGCATTAAGCTTAAGGCCATGGTTTTGATGCCAGTCATTGGTCTCAGTGAGGCCTTTCTGTAGGATGTCTGCATCACTTGGGGAGTTAATAATGGCTCCCAGCTTGCAGTCGTCTGCGAATTTGGTCAGCCAGAGTCCCTTCATGTTGGCTTGGACATCTGAGAAGTAGACTCCAAACAGGAGAGGACCCAGGACCGATCCCTGTGGGACTCCCACTCATGAGTGGTCGGCAGTCTGACTTGGAGTCCGCTACTTTCACACTGTGAGCCAGTTTACAACCCATGTAATGATGTAGGGGTAGATGCCTAGTTTGCTGAATTTATCAATAATTCCTGAGTGAGGAATGGTATCATAGGCCTTGGCCAGATCGAGGTAGGCTGTATGAACTGCCTTACCTTAATCCACCACTCTGGTGACTGACTCAAAGAAGTCAACCAGGTTGAGCAGGCATGATCTACCGTTCACAAGACCAAATTGTGTGGGATCTAGAGTTTGGAGATTCCCTATATCCTTGTCAATTAGGTCCATGATGATGCACTCCAAAGCCTTACATATCAGACTAGTCCGGCTAATGGGGTGATAATTTCCAGGATCAGTAGTCGCTCCTCCTTTATAAAGAAGGATGACTAGCAGTGTGCCATTCGGTAGGGACAAAGCCTGAGGTGAGGCTATGAGTGAACAGAGCACACAGATGTGGTGCCATTTCACTTTGTAATTCATGTAGAAGACAGCCAGGGATATTGTCGGGTCCCATGGAAGATGTGCTCTTGGCCTTAGACAATGCAGCTTTAACCTGTGCTGCAGTAGTGTTAGGTGCCTGGCATTCTTCTGGTATTGATATTGGTCCTTTAGGGGGAGAGAGGGGTAAAGTTGGCACTGAATCTGTCTGCCAGTATGTTGGCAATATCTGTTGGCCCAGTATAGGAGGTACCATTGTGCAGTAACTCAGAGCAAATCTGGGTATTGCCATGGATATTCTTGATATAATGTCTTTAGTGTCTGCCTTCATAGCTGGCTTTGGAGGTTTTGATGAGGGATCTCCACTTTTGTTGAGGCTAATGAGGAAATGTTTCCAGTCTTGGGACTTCATCTTTTTCTGCAACAGTTTCTTCCTTCTGTTGAGTTTATGGCAAGAGACCACCAGATTGGCTTCCTTTTTTTTTTTTTTGGTGGAGAGCATCTTGGTTCTGTTGGGTATGGCTAGTTCCATGCATTATGTAAGTCTTCATACAGTGCATTGTTGTATGATTCGGCACTCTTGCATCTATTTTGTATTGGCACCGGTGCTGTGAAGTTAGTCAGCTCTGTTTTTAGGAGTTCAAAGTCAGCTTTGGAGAAGGTTTTCATGGTCGATACCTTTGTGGGGAGTGTGGGTGAGATGTGGATTTCCATGGTGATTAGATTGTGGTCGGATCTAACTAAGGAGGAATTGACTATTCATGTAGAGCAATGGTTGCCAATGTTAGTAATAAGTAGGTCAAAGATGTTGCTTCCTCTAATGGGGGTAAGAATAAGCTGGTCCAGGGCATTGGAAGTGATGAATTCCAGGAAGCGTTGAGCCAGTGCATTGGTGCATGAGTAGTTTTCCCAGCTGATGGAGGGGCAGTTGAAGTCACCTAGTTTGAGAGTGTTGGGTGTGATCTTAATAGTTTCCAGGGTGCTTAGGAATGTGGAGTGACAGTCTTGGGACATGGTTGGGGACCTGTATCAGGCTACGACCTGAATTGCCATCTTACCCGATGTTAGTTGTACCTGGATTATCTCAGATGCGTTATGCTGGGCTACTACTCTGGAGGTGTGCATATCCTTTATGAATATGGAGACACCACCACCTTTGGAGCTTTTGGTCCATATTCTGGGGCTGAAAGGTGTGGAATAAGTTATAGCCTAGTAGAGCAGGGGTGCTTTCTGCTGCTTTAAACCAGGTCTCCGTTACAGCACAAATGTCGATGTTCTCCATTTTGAGGAGTGCTTTGAGCGAGTGCATCTTGAGATTTAGACTTCTAGTGTTGAGCAGCATGACCCTCCGATTGCATTTATTTATAGCTGTTACAGTGGTAATTTGGTCTTTGGAACACTGCCTAAAAAGGCACTATAGGGGTGGCAAGACCTTAGCCAGTACCCAGAAACCCAGGGGTGACAGATGCAGGCCATCTCTGGCAAAGCATCGAGGTATGTCAATCATGTCATCCCAAGCAGACAGATACTGGATCCCCTTAGAACGACACCAGAAAGTTAGCCAGTTGTTGAAGTCGATCATTTTCCATTTGTACTGTGGTATCATTCTGCGCACTGGTAGGACGGTAGGATGCTGCTCAGGGCTAGAGTCATACCTGCTCTGGCCACATAATCCGAGAGTTTTACCATGTCTC
>NC_056745.1:685874205-686036705 GCF_019279795.1 Protopterus annectens | reverse complement strand
AAAAAATTCTTTTCGTACCCTCTTCTTATAAATAAACTTCTCAAAAGGGCCAATTCTTTCAAAAAAGTGTCTTCGTCAGATGTTAACCTACTTAATCTAATGATTTGCCCTTTTATTACTCCCCTTTTCATGTGTATTGGATGTAAACTGTCTTTGTGTAGATAACTATTTGCAAAATATGGTTTCCTGTAGATCTTGCTACTAAAAGTGTTTGTGTCATTATTTATACTAAGGGTCAGATCTAGAAAGGTAATACTTTTACCAAAGTCACCTATTTTGAAAGACAAAAAGTTAGTGGTCTGATTCAAATCTTTTACCAGTTCCATAAATTCATGTTTTTCTCCTTTCCACAAAAATATTAAATCATCAATGTATCTGCAATACATAGACACTTTGTTGAACAATGTGTGTGTTTTCAAAAATCTTGTCTCCCAACTTGCCATTACAATATTGGCAAAAGAAGGTGGTGGCTAGGGACATTAGGCTCTTTTTACCCTGTACCCAAGGTACAGGTTTGAGCCTCAGTACCTCTAGCCATCACTGCTATAGTATGACTGCTGTATCTCAGAGAAGGTCATAGTGTGATCAGGAAGTTTAGAAACAACTAGCTAGTTACATATCCTTCACTGATCTAAATTTGAAGAATAGAAAAGTTGTTAGTTAATAGTAAAATTAATAAAAATATAAAATCATTTACTGCATCTAACTTTATTAACTGTAAAGCAATTCAATAAAGGATCAGAGGCAATGTTCAGCTGAACAAAAATTTCAAACTGCTTTCCTTCATTAGTAACAAGAACTATGATATCACTACATATATTAACACTCAACTTGCATCAGAAATATAATGTAAATCTGAAAAATTCATAGAAATGCCCACCATTAACAGCTTGCATTGCGGTTTGTTCCATTCCTGGATGTTCCTGCTTGCAGCTACGTTCAACAGCTTCCATTCACACACACACATACTAAACTGATCTCAGCAGCTATAACCTGTTCCCAGTGTCAGCAGCTACAATAAACTAACCCATTCTCAGTCTCACTCAGCAGCTGCCATAAATAACCTGTTTTAGTCTCAGCAGCTACAATACATAACCGTTCTCAGTCTCAGCAGCATAGCACATAATACCTGCGTGTGGTTTGTTTCATTCCTGGAAGTTCAGCTTGCATTCCTGCTTGCAGCTACGTTCAACATCAACAGCCACCATTAACAGCTTGCATTTTGGTTTGTTGTGTTCCTGGTTCGCACTCGCAGAAGGGCAGTAGTCCAGCAAGTAGCTCTGCTTCCCGGTTCCTACTTGCACGCGCAGAAGGGCAGTTCTCTCTCGCAGAAGTAAACTAAACATCCTTCTTGGGCACATCCCTAAATTACCTTCAAAGCAAGTAGCTCAGCAGTACGCCAGCATTCAATTCCTGGTTCCCGCTTTCAGAAAGGCAGATGTTCTTCGTGTTTCACTGTTGCAGTCATTACATTTGGGTTATCTGCCTGCAGGTAGGCCTCAGCCGGCCTGAATATCAGAGTCTTGGATTCCTGCCTCGGATGCTGTCTCTTCTTCCATGACATCAGGTTGTCAGGCGTATAAAACTTGCAGTCGACGCCATTACATCAGTCTCTCTTGCCGCACAGGGCCAGAAGCAGTTCGCAAGTGCCGGTCGGCCAACTCCTGAAATTTTAGTTTTCAAGTTTCAGAACTGAAGTCTTCAAAAAAAAAGCTAAGTATTATTTTACATTTATTTTACATTTGTTGACCGGGCTAGTCCAACTGGATTGTTGTCCATTTTCAGTGGAGTGGAGTATCCCGTTGGGGATCCTTTTTCTTGCTCTTAACCAGTGTCAATAAAAGTTAACAATTGTATTACCTGTGTAAAGCTAATACCTCATAAAGATTTTCATTTGTACTGCATTCCTTGCTTAGGCCAAGACCATGACGTTCCTCGCTGTCGGTTTTGTGCCTTATTCAACCCCTGGACTATTCGTCGTCTGTTTCTTTTTGCAGCAAATTATTTTGGTATTCTGTTTAACTATCCAGAAATGGCTTCGGTAAGCTATCCGACTACCGCCATTCCAAAAAAATGTAAGGATAAAGACAGAGACAGACCGCATAGGTCCAAAGCTGACGATGACGCTTCTGTTAAGCTAGTCACCAGTTCACCGGTACTCAGTGAGGTGCTTTCGCAGCCCCTGATACCAGCTACTTCAGATTCGCAGGCCTCTACTGAGACCCATTCGGAGTCCAGTATGCCGCGAGATGCTTCTTCGACTATGGAACCTGCGGATGTCTCTACCTTGGATGGGTCCAGAGCTGTTTTGCAGGCACTGGCTTCTGAGGATGTATTCAGGCCTACTGACTTGCATTTCAAACCGACGCCATCTTCTTCTTCAAGGCTTAAAACTCTACCCACACCTAGAAAACAGATGTCCAAACCGCATGGTCAGGCCCATATGCCTAAAAATCAAATAAGAATGGCTGAAGATCTTATTACTTTTATTAGGGGAAGCCAGCCTTCACCCTCTAAGAGACCTAGAACTGATTTTCCTTCTGATTCTTGTGATCAGGATTCTGAAATTTCTGTTTCTTCTGATTACCGGGATTTGCCCTTATCTACCTATGAGGATTCTGATGCAGAGGATTCTATTCCCTCTGCTTCCCCTCCAGAAGATTTTTCTTTTGGTGAAACCTTGCACACACGAAAAAAAACAACAAATGTGGCGACTGGAAGGTGAAAACTGCGAAGTCCAACAAAATCCACAAAATGTAAAAGTTAAGCACACAATTTTATTCGAATTGCTTTTCATTCAGCTAATAGCCAGACTTCTTCAGACAACAATATAAAATTTATACTACTACATCCATCTCCATTTATACTTCATCAAAATCATTTGTTGTACAAATTGATTAATTGGTAGGGAAACCTCTTTAAAGAAACGGGTTCCTCAAAAGTGAAATAAAATACATTCCTCCAGTTTAAACACACATATAAGTAAGTACATGTTAAAAAATAAAAAAAAAAAATATATATATGTATATATATATATATATATATATATATATATATATATATATATATATATATAATATGGTACCATAAATAGTTATTTACTTATTTTAAAAAACGTACATAGCCCTAAGGCTTTCCTAATGTGTGCACATTCACCATGAAAGACTTCTTAATTTTAAAATACAAGACAAAGAAACTGTCATTCAAGCCAGGAGCCCTATACGATTGTAACTTTAACTGCCAAATCAACTCCTGCCTTTCCAACAGGAGTTGAAATCGGGGCATGATTTCATCTAATACTCTAAACACAAAGGAGTGTGTAGGGTGTTGGTCACAGTGCTTAGCTAGAGCATTTTCCAGCTTGTTTTTTCTTATACTATACAGGTGCTCATAAATCCTGTCTTTAAGTTTCCTGTCAGTTTTGCCCATGTAAAACGCTGGTAACCATTTAAAAATTTTGTCAAACAAAAATGGTGATTTTAAAGTTTATAACTTTACTAGTCACATTGTCAGTACTGAACTATGTGAACTTTTTTCTAAGGGACTGACGTTTGTTCCAACACAGCATTTTGCTTTATCTAGGACATTGATAGATCTTAAATTATTTATACGAAGGATGAATTTGACTGTGCTTTTGGGGAATAAAGACAGTTTAAATACTGATATAAGGATTCCTAGTACATTTAACCCCCCTGCACACCCCATGTTGAGCTTATATGAGCATTTGTGTGAAATGGATATAAGAAACATATGTGGGAAACGAGTAAATGGTGGTTGTTCTAACCTCTCTGAAAGGGAAAAGGAAGCTTTGCAAACATTCAAATTGCTACCAGTGCATGTCATAAAACCAGACAAAGGTGGGGGTCTGGTTTTAATGGGTATAAATGAATACAATGAAAAAATGAGGACTGTGTTAGATGGTAACACGTATGAATCATGTAGTTTAAATGAGTTAAACATTGCTTACAAACGCATTAATGTCGTCTTGAATTACTTGTTTTTAGAGGGGACTATTGATTTGGGAACGTTAAATTATTTAACAGTTGTTTCACCTAAAATTCCAAGTTTGTTTGGACTGCCAAAGTTACATAAAGATATTTCGAACCCCCCTATGCGGATTTTGGCTAATGCTAGGTCTTCTATTACTTATGCTATGGCCAAATTGGTAGACAATATTTTAAAGAAATATGTGAGGAAAGAGTCTCAGATATGTAAAGACTCTTGGTCTTTTTTAGCAGCAATTGAAAGTTTTCCTTACCATGAAAATATAAAATTCTTAACTGTGGATATATTTTTCAAACCCGCATGCTTTAGGTATAGAATGGGTAGTCAAACCGATGTTGGCACATGGTGTTGATGGAGGGGAAGTACGTTTGATTCAAGAATTGCTGAAAATCATTTTAGTTAACAACTTTGTGATGTTTGATAATGATATTTATTTGCAAAAGGTGGGGGTGGCTATGGGTTCCCCCTGTGGGGCCAGTTTTTCGAATCTTGTAATGGCCCAATGGGAACACCAGTATATACTGAATGTACCTGAAAACCAAATGAGGATAAAGTTTTACACAAGGTTTTTAGATGATGTCATTATTTTGTTTGATGGGACTAGTTTAGAGTTGGATAGCTTCTTGGAGGGGAATCAATGGCAACACTGAGTTTTTGAAATTCACTCACAAGTGCACTGATAAAAAGATTACGTATTTGGATATAGAGTAAAGTAAGGATGTTTCTAATAAGTGTTTTGTGGCTGCCATTCATCGTAAGGAAACTTACTCTAACTGTATGTTACACTATACGAGTGCCCACCCCCAGTACCAGAAGAAATCTGTAGTAAAGGGCCAAATGGTCCGAGCTGCACGTATGGTAACAAGAGAGGACAGATTTCTTGAGGAATGTGAATTACTCAAGGGAATGTTTTTGATGAGAGGGTACCCTGAGGTGTTGATATTGGATATTTTTGAGGAAGTTTGGAGTAAAAGGAAAGCAGGTATTTACAAACCTATACTGATGGGGCACCGTGGTGTTTTTGGATAAGGTTGAAAGCAACTGGTTTTAAGTCCCCCCTGTAAAGAGATTGTCTTCGATTACCAGAAGTCAAAACATCTGATGAGTTTCATTACAGTATTTAGTTTGGAGGCTGAAGCAATAAGGTCAACTTTACAAAGGAACTGGAGTGTGTTTATCTTTGAGATGGATTTAACTGACAAGTTAGGTGATACCCATTTTGTATATTACTGTTGGTCTAACAACTTAAAGGGTATAATGGAAATGAGTAAAAAAGCTAGATGCAGAATTGCTGGGACATTCAAATGCGAGTCTGGTAAGTTTTGTGGACATCTAGCAACTGGGAGTAGTGTTGCCATTAACAACAAGATATACAATCTTAAAGGAAGGTACACTTGTTCATCAAAGTCAGTGGTTTACCTTGCCTCATGTCAGCTTTGCCCTGCATTTTATATGGGCAAAACTGACAGGAAACTTAAAGACAGGATTTACGAGCACCTGTATAGTATAAGAAAAAACAAGTTGGAAAATGCTCTAGCTAAGCACTGTGACCAACAACCTACACACTCCTTTGTGTTTAGAGCAGGGTGTCCAACCTTTTGGCTTGCTGGGGCCGCATTGAGTGAACAGAAATGGTCTTGGGGCCGCATATAAAATATATCATATAGTTAACTCTTTTGTTGCTCCGGAAGACCACAGTCGACCTCCTGGCTGTACTGTAGGTGCATTTGAACAATGAATAAATGTAATAAATGCCTAATATTTGCCTTAAAATTCTAATTATCTTTCTAATTCTCTAATCTCACAGTTAACTCTAACATCTTAGTTAATATAGCTATATATATATATATATATATATATTTTTTTTTTTTTTTTTACAAATAAACAGATATTCACTACAGCACTAACATTTCTCACTGGGAAAACCATTCCAGCAGTCCAACTACGTAAAATGTCAACATCAGCAGTCCTACAATACTGTAATCCACAAAAATAACCCAACAAGTTTGCAATAAAGTAAAGAATTCACATTACTGACTTAATAAAACAATTCTGAATAAGCTACAAGAGGGTCTCACCCAAACAAATAACTGATGCCAGAAATATGGCCTCAAGCTAAATGCCAAAAAGTGCATCATCATCCCCTTTGAGGAGAGTGATGTCCCCACAAATTATCACATTAATAACAATGTTGTAAGCACGCAATAAGTCGTATGGTACTTGGGCACCCAGGTTGATAGAAACCTGACTTTTGACAACCACGTTGTCTCTGTTGTAAGGAAAGCTTTTTACATGGCCCACTTCATCAGTAAGGATATCTCATCCAGGGACAAGGAGGTCATAACATCCCTGTTTTCTTCCTTTACAAGAGCCATTATTGAGTGCAGTGCCCCTTTTGGCATGTGCCTTAGCAAAACACCCTGCCAAAAGAAAGACTACAACCATTTCTGACAAAAAAGGTCAAAGGACCAAGTTCACTTAGTTATCCAAACAGACGAAAAAGCTTCTTGCTTTCCTCTGTCTCTCACTGGCCCCTATAAATTTCATCATTGGCTTGCTTTCCAGGCTAAGAAAGATCCTGCCTTAAGAGACGTTCTTTACCTCAGAAATACTGGTTATACTTAAAACGCTCACTACAAAGACCACAGCCTTCACTGCAACATAAACAAGCCATGTTTTATGGACAGGTTCTTGACACAAAAACCTTCAACTTCTGTAAAGAGCTCTTCTCATTATCAAACAGTGTAGTTCAGGCTGGATGGATAGCCATAAATCTAGTCCTTGGGTAAGTAGCATAGCCTTCATCAAACCAGATGGAAAATCCACATACCTTTCCCAGCTGGATGGCTAAGATCTAATATTGGTTACTCAAGTCTAGTTGCCCAGGAAGAGGGGCATGTTTAACTAAGAATTCCATTTGTAAAATTATATTCAGGATACATATTAAATCTCTCTCTTACACACACACACACACACACACACACACACACACACACACACACACACACACACACACACACACAAAAAAAGCCCCTACTAAATAGGCAACCTCAGTAATCACATGACACCCACTCACTGAATGAAATTGTCTGGAAGTCAAAATATCTGAAAAAAAAATCATAAGAGATGGATTCATCCATGTAATTTCCAACCACCAAAAGGACCATCAATAAATCAACAAACAACTGCTCGGCAAAAAGTAAATCAATAAGAAAACCATAAACTATAATGCTACATACTGGTGTAAACATATAACTTGTGTCAATCCCCAGGTTAATCCATACCAAAAGATTGTTTCAGAGCTTCAGCTATGTACAAACAGATTTCTCCTAAAAACTTAACTCATTGATATTTATTTGCCTTGCTGTAATTATAACTGTAAAAAAAAATGTTTTTAAGTTTATTCTGTACCTTAATGATTCTCACTGTTACGAGATGTAATCTCTGCCATATTGTATGAGTATTACAGCCATAATTTGCTGTATCTCTCTCTCATGTATTGTATTATATTGTTTTGTGTTATTTTTGGAGCTTTTCTCCCCGGGCCTCCGCTGAAAATGGACCTGTGTCCAGTCGGACTTTCCCGGTAAACAAATGTAAAATAAAATAAATAAAAATAAACTTCCCTCCAATCTAAAGCCATTTGACATTCAGACATTTTAATTTGTGCAGAAGTTATTCACAGACTGACAGTTTACTGAGCTGTAATGATGACCTTCGCTTTTGAAAAAAACAAATTCCCACACTTTGTCAGTAGCTCAAAGTGTAGAGAGGATTATTTATTTATTATATATTTATTTATTTTTGGGAAAGCATATTTAAAACTGTTAAATTCATTACACACCCAGAAACACAGAAAAGTTATTGTGATTATGTAAACCACAGACTGCTGCAAGAAATCAAAGTCACATTAGCACTCTATGCTTATGTCCGAACAGATGAATCATACCTGTCAATTCCAAAAGAAGTAAAGTAGCTTAATAAGAAGGTTATTTGCAAGGTTACATGGCAGTTTATATTGGAAATAAGCAGAGATATTAAAAAGGCTCTGTTTTTCATAATTATGCCGAAAAGTCTTCCAAGGTAAATATGACTTCTGATTTAGTATGGAACCATACCTCTCAACCTTAGAGCAAGAAATCTGGACAAAGCGAAAAATAAAAGTGGGACACAGGCCCAAAAATAGTTATGCATCACAGACACCATTGAAACAACTGTAGCTGCAAACATTATACATCACTTATTTTTCTATCCCATTAGTGTCAGTTAAACATTATATGGCTCATTCAGTCCTGCCTTCTTTTGCATCAAAGAAAGCCATGCTTTGAAATGACAAATGCATTAAAAATGATAAATAAAACACATTGCAACAACATCCTGCAACTTCCTACCTGCAAGCAACCACAGAGCTTTTACTGAAACTAGGACTGCTTGTTTCCCCAGAATGACAGCTCTCTCTAAGTCTAATGGTATACAATCTACCAGTATCTGGACTACCTGAAATAAATTAAATTATGGCCTGTAAATTGAAAGTACACTTTGTTTAATTAAACTATATTTCTAAGCCCACTTACTATATTTTTTCAGTAACATCCCAGTATCCATTTCCAGATAACTTTACAAGACACTGGCAGTGGTAGACTTGGCATCCTTCAGAACCCCACAGGCCCACGGTAATACATTGTCCATTAAATGTAAATATCCATCCACTGTAAATGGCAAGAAGTTATGTCTTAAAAAATCTACTTCTGGCATGCGTACCCAAGTATTAGGTTTTGAAACAAAGAAACATATTCTCCACAGTCTGTAAGTCTCTGTCTTTAATAATCATCTACTGTTGCAGCACTCCAACACATAAACACACACATACACACTAAAATCCCAAACATTTAAAAAATGACATTGTGCCCACTTAATTTGCCAGTATTGATGATCCGCCAAAGCTATGCTTACTGTTGTCCAATCTACCACTGCTTAGAACCCACCAATGAAAAAACAGTACTAGATGCTTTTTTGTTTGTCTGAAAAAACAATACAACTTTATATGCTACAGTCCCACATAGTCCACTACTGACCCATTAACCCTAGGCTGCTGTCTCATTCTTACTCCCTGGAACTCTATTACCTTGGATGACTAATTTATTTCCTAAGCAAAAGACACAAATTGGAAGATGAGGCAAAAATCCAGACATTCTTTGAAAATCCATACAGTTAAGAGGTATGTGTTCATGTTCAATACAACACTCTCCCTGTCAGGAAAGCCGCAATTTAATGAAAGTGTACTCTTAATGTATGATGTATGATATATTTGTGAGCTAACTTGTTTGTGTTCAGTAGGTAGACTGATCCTTGTTGGCCTCTTTGTGCATGCATCTCTGTCATGCACACATACATACACACACACACACACACACACACACACACACACACACACACACACACTCTCCTACTTTCACGCACACAATTCTGCTTTCATGCATGCACTCACTCACTCCGTACTTACCTGTTAACACGGGTAATTGCTGTTCCTTTCAAAGGCAACAGTGGCAAATCCATACGAGTCCCTCTTCAGCGAGAACACACACACACACACACACTGATTGTTCGGCGCAAAATAACGGCGTAAACACTGACCCTTTTTTGGCTCAAAAACAAAACTGGAAGGTCACGGGAGAGAAAAAAGCAAAAAAAGTGTTTTGGGGCATGCGTACATCGAAGTTGCAGTTAGAGGTTGAGGGCCGCATGGAAGTGCTCTGAGGGCCGCAGGTTGGACACGTCTAGAGTATTAGATCAAATCATGTCTGATGTAAAAGGGGGCCCATTTCAACTCCTGTTGGAAAGGCAGGAGTTGATTTGGCAGTTAGTTACAATCGTATAGGGCTCCTGGTTTGAATGACAAAGTTTCTTTGTCCTGTATTTTAAAATTAAGAAGTCTTTTACGGTGAATGTGCACACATTAGGAAAGCCTTAGGGCTATGTACGTTTTTTAAAATAAGTAAATAAGTATTTATGGTACCATTTTATATATATATTTTTTAACATGTATTTATGTGTGTTTTAACTGGAGGAATGTATTTTATTTCACTTTTGAGGAACCTGTTTCTTGGTTTCCCTACCAATTAATCAATTTGTACAACAAATGATTTTGATTAAGTATAAATGGAGCTGGATGTAGTAGTTTATTTTATCTTGTTGTCTGAGGAAGTTTGGCTACTAGCTGGACGAAAAGTGATTCAAATAAAATTGTGTGCTTAACTTTTACATTTTGTGGATTTTGTTGGACTTTGCAGTTTTCACCTTCCAGTCGCCACTTTTGTTGTTTTTTTGGGTTTGTTCTTTGTTTTTTTCAGTTTGATTTGAAACCTTGCACACTCTTGGGGGAGCAGTTCCATTGGGAAAGCCAGGATTACTCTTACTCCAAAAAGAGGCTTAGGGAATTCTTACTCCTCCCTCAAATCAGGCCTTTAGCTATCCCTCCTGTCTTGGACATTGTAGGTGATGCCTTCTTGGAATCTAGCCTGGCCCCAGACACTTTACCTCCAGCTCCCAGGAAGCCTGACTGGTATTACAGAGTACCTGACTCTCAAGTTCCTCTTCAAGAATCCTGCTGCGGACCCAGAGACCATTTCCCAAGGACCTAAAGGCATTAAGGCTACTACTGCCAAAAACCCTACGTACCTCTCACAAGTTCCTCTTCAAGAATCCTGCTGTGGACCCAGAGACCATTTCCCAAGGACCTAAAGGCATTAAGGCTACTACTGCCAAAAACCCTACCCCCCTCTGATAGAGATTCCAAGGCCTTGGACACATGGGCTAAGAAGGTATACACTTCTGCTACTTTGGCCTTTAGGGCCTTAAACTGCCAGTTTCATATGTTAAAGTATCAGCAGCATATTATGGGACTACTTAAACAGAAAATTATGTTGATTCCTGACTGTGCTGAAAATAAAGAATTACAGGATTTAATGCATTCTGCTGAACAAGTTGGTAAACATACTTTGCAATGTGGTTTTGACTCTCTAGAAGCATCTTGCAGGGCTGCTATCACTGGGTCTGTACTTAGAAGGCATGCTTGGCTTAATGAGCAAAATTTGCCAGATCATATTAAAGCTAAATTATTGGATGCTCCCTTAAACCAAGACCGCCTGTTTGGCAACAAAGCAGAAGTCGTCCTTAAAAAGATGGAGGAAAAAGCTAAATCTATGCAAGCTTTTAAAGATTTCCTGCAAGTACAGCCTCCTAGATTTAGCAGGCATTGGCCTTCTAAGAATTGGTCCTTTCCTGTCTCATCCAGGCCTTCTCAGTCCAAACCCAGGAACAGCAGACCACCTAAGCTACAGTCTCAAGGTACTCACAGGCCTAAGCAGTGGGGGCCTCCCACTTCCAAAGCTGGAAGTAGTAAGACACCCCCTTTGGAAAAATGTCACAATGACTTAACCTTCCAAGCCCTGCTCAACTGCCTGCTCCCTTAGGGGAAAAAATCACCCTGCATCCAAAAAACTGGGAACTCATTACCCAGGACAAATGGGTTTTAAATGTAGTTTTCCAAGGATACAGATTCCACTTCCACACCTTACCAACCACAAACAGTTGGCCAGACCTACCCCCAAATCAGTGGGCAGAGGCTCAACAGCAGGTTCTCTCTTCTGAGTATCAGGGCTATTAAACCTGTCCCAGCAGAAGAAAGGGGACAAGGTTTTTACTCAGGACTTTTCCTGGTACCCAGAAAAGACAGCTCCTGGTGTCCCATCCTGGACCTCCTCTATTCTAAAAAACCCTTTTGGTAATCCGAAAATTCAAAATGCTAACACGTCAACAGCTGCTTTCTATGCTAGGCAAAGATGCCTGGTTGGCAACCTTAGACTTAAAGGAAGCTTACCTGCGCATTCCAATAAGGGAATCTTGCAGGAAATAGCTATGCTTCAGAGCAGGCTGCATGTACCATCAGTTCTTTGCACTTCCCTTTGGCTTATCTACTGCGTCCAGGGTATTCACAAAGTGTCTAGCTCCAGTCATTGCATTTTGCAGGCATAGAAATGTTCAAATATACCCATACCTGCACGATTGTCTAATTCAGGCAGAAAGCCAGGACATGCTACTAAAACATCTGGCATTTGTAAAGAAACTTCTAACCTCACTGGGGTACACCATAAACCAAAAGAAATCTCATCTAGAACCCTGCCAACAAATTGTATTCCTGGGAGCAAGCTTGAACACAACTTCCCAGATGGCTTACCTCACGTCAGAGAAACAAGTTTATTTGACAGCCTACTTCAAACTACTGGCCACATCTGCAAGGAAAAATCCTGCAAGCCCTGGGGTTAATGGCTTCTTGCATTCTACTAGTTCCATATGCAAGACTGCATATGAGGAAACTACAATGGTATCTAAAAAGCCTATGGAGTCAACATTCTCAGGACCTGGAATCAATTATTCCTATCATTCCTTGTATAAAGACAGAGTTCCTTTGGTGGGCAGAGGCCTGCTACCACAACAAGCGGCTCCCATTCACTCTACCCCCTGCCGCCCAAACTCTAACAGACACATCAGACTATGCATGGGGTGCTCACTTGGCAGGGCAGTGCATTTAGGGCAAATGGAACCAGAGTCAGATGCACCTGCATATCAATCAAAAAGAAATGTTAGCTGTACAGAATTCCCTGACAGCCTTCAAGTACCGCATTCTTCCAGGACAATTATTGGTAAAGACAGACAACACCACTGTTATGTGGTACATAAACAAGCAGTGTGGGAACCCACTCGTACCCTCTCTGCAGACTAGCCATGGCTCTGTGGAACACAGCCTTGAGCTACCTAGTGCATCTACAAGCTCAATTCCTGCCAGGCAAGCTAAATTCACTGGCAGATGACCTAAGCAGAAATCTCATGGACCCACACTAGTGGAAACTGGAACCAAAGATATTCAACCTTTTGAGAAACAAATGGGGGGAATCCAGAGACAGACCTGTTTGCCTCCCCTCAGAACTACCAATTGGACAAATTCTGCACAAGGACTTCCCACAGTCAACCTTGAAAAGTGGATGCCCTGTCCTTCACTTGGGAAAGCCTCTCATTTTATGCGTTTTCCCACTCTGCCTCTCCTCTTGAAAGATCTGCTAAAGATCAAACAGGACAAACCAAGGACAATACTGATTGCACCAGACTGGCCACGCCAACACTGGTACCCCCTCTTGCACAGTATGTCACTGCTGGAACCATGGCACCTGCCTCAGACCCCTTCCCTGCTGTCCCAGCAGGAGGGCCAGATTCTGCACCCTCAACTTTAAACCCTGAACCTTACAGTCTGGCTAATTCCTTGAGTTCTCCAATAACATCCTTCAGTAAGCAGGTGCTAGATGTCATTCTGGAGGCAAGGAGGCCTAGTACTAGAAAATCCTATGCTGAAAAGTGGAAAAGATACTGTTCGTGGACCCAGACTCGGGGGATGGGCACAACGGTGCCCAGCTTACCGCATATTCTTCAGTATTTAACAGAGATGCTCCACAAGGGCCTTTCCTTCTCGTCAGTTAAAATTCATGCCTCTGCCTTTTCAGCTCATTATAATACTGAACCACTCCTCTTCTCCCATTCCCTGCTAAAGCAATTCCTCAAAGGGGCCAAAAATTTAAGACAACCCAGGAGAGCCCCTACCCCAACCTGGGACCTTAACTTTGTATTGGAAAAGCTCACTCTACCTCCTTTTGAGCCAGCTGCAACTGCAGAGTTGAAATTCCTTTCTTGGAAAACAGCCATCCTTCTAGCCACCACTTCAGCAAGAAGAGTATCGGAATTACAAGCCCTCATGGCAGTGGAGCCATTCATCATCTTCCATGCAGACAAAGTGTCCCTCAGGACCAATCCTTCCTTTATGCCCAAGGTGGGGTCTTGTGTGGCCCTTAATCAGTCCATTCGTTTGCCTACTTTTTTCCCAAATCCACAAAACAAAGGAGAAAGAACACTGCACTCTTTGGACGTGCACAGGCAACTTAGATTTTATTTGGACATGACTAAGCCTCTCAGAAAATCTGAACAGCTGCTAGTTGGCTTTGCTGCAGGGGCAGAGGGGAAGGCCATTTCAAAGCAAACCATTTCTAAGTGGATAGCCCATTGCATTCATTTCTGCTATAAGCACCATGGAAAATCTACCCCAGAGGGGATAAGACTACATTCCCCCAAGGCTGCATCTACCTCTACAGCCTTTCTCAGAGGTGTCCCTACCAGGGACATCCTAGAAGCTGCTACCTGGAGCTCTGTACATACCTTCACCAAGCATTACCACATGCCTATTTTTTCTAAATCCAGAGCTGGTTCTGCCACTGCAGTTTTGCAGGGCTTAATAGCTGGTCCTAATGCTCTCTCCTCCCTTTCTTAGCTTTGGGAATCGATCCAAATGTAATGACTGCAACAGTGAAACACGAAGAACATAGTACAGTTGTGTACACTTACCATAAATGTAGATGTTTGAGTGTATTCACTGTTGCAGTCCTGGTGATCTTCCCTCCAGCCCTCTGACTTCTCTTGGCTATACATTTCTTCTTGTTTAGTGTATTTCAGCTTTCTGATGAATTTGCTTTTTGTTGGAGGTGTAACCTAACATATAATTGCTTTCCATTATGGGGGCACCTGACATCTGGGACAAGAAAAACTGATGTAATGGCATCGGCTGCATGTTTTATACCCCTAACGAACTGACGTCATGGAAGAAGAGAGAGCATCTGACGCAGGAATCCAAGACTTTGATATTCAGTCTGGCTGAGGGCTACCTGCAGGCATATAACCCAAATGTAATGACTGCAACAGTAAATACACTCGAACATCTACATTTATGGTAAGTGCACACAACTGTACTTTCTCTTAAACAGTCGCTGAAAATTCAAAGACCTTCCCGGGCAGAAACCCGACAGGCTGACAAAGCTGACGTTATCGCACACGCGATGACATCAGCTCAAAAAGCGGGAAAAAAAATTAATAAAAAAAAGCTGGTAAAATCAGAAATGAAGGGGTGCCACTTGGGAATTGTGGCACCCCATTATTTGGACCCCAAAACTTGGTAAAAAACGAGTAATTCGGTACAGTTGGGGGAGGTATGATGAGAGGGTCTTAATTCACTTTAGGCACCTGTTTACTAACAGCATACAGTAGGTACTAGCGAGGCAAGAAAGCTTGCTACTATATAGTCCTATATTGGCAAATGGAAAAGATTTTCTAGTTGGTGCCAACAACACTAGCATAATCCGTAGCAATTCAGGTCTAGTTGTTCTGTGGTTTTACAGTATTTGTATGAGTTACTATCCTATGGCTTTTCTTACTCTTCCATCCAGGTTCATTTATTGGCCATTTCAGCATGTCTTCCCTTGGGTCCTACTCTTTCAATCCCTTCTCATGTCAAAATATTTTTGAAAGGTGTGTATGAGGCCTCCAAGAAAACATGTGGCCCCACCTTGTGATGTTAACTTTGTGTTAGACAAGTTAACACTTGGTCCATTTGAGCCAGCTTAACTTGCTGACTTGAATTTCTTGCCATGGAAAATGGTTTAACTGGTTGTTCTGACCTCTGCAAGAAGGGTATCGGAGTTGCACGCTTTTATAGTGAGTCAACCCCATCTCATTTTCCACAGACAAGATTTCTTTGAAAACCAATTCTCCTTTTATGCCTAAAGTGGTATCTGAGTTTACTTTAAGCCAAACTATCCATCTCCACATTTTCTGAGCTGAACCTAAAAATATGGGAGTAAGGATACTCCATACCTTGGATGTCCAAAGACACTCTGGTACTATCTTGACAGTATTGAATCTTTCAAATCTTAAGATCAATTGTTCTTTTCTTAGGAAAGTAGAAAGGGACAGCCTTTTATCAGACAGACCATTTCCGAATGGTTGTCAAGGCCCCACTCTACCTGTGGCTTTTTTTTTTTTTGGAAAGGGTTGCATTCTAGTACTG
The DNA here is from genome assembly GCF_019279795.1 of Protopterus annectens. Classification (NCBI taxonomy): domain Eukaryota; kingdom Metazoa; phylum Chordata; order Ceratodontiformes; family Protopteridae; genus Protopterus; species Protopterus annectens. Next base: position 686,020,759 of record NC_056745.1, on the reverse strand, counting down.
TAGAAGTATCCCAGAAGCAGTAATTTGGCCCTGCTATATACATACATTTTTGAAGGCATTACAAGCTTGATTCCTTCTCTTGGTCTTAACTTGGGTCCTAACAAAGTCTGATCTCCAGGGGCTCCTGGACCCTTCTTCTACCTCCCATGTGTAGGAAGCTAGGGTAATCTACCCGAATAGGTAAGGCTACTGCAGCAGCTGTCAATATGAGAACATAGCACAGATGTGCAAGTAAACTACCAACTTACTATAGCAGTTAATGTTCGAATGATTACTGCTGCAGTAGCCACTCCCTCCCTCCAGTCCTCTTGTTTTCTGGAGTCTTTATGAAAGGGTGTGGACACTTTTTTTTTTTTTTTTTTTTTTTTTTTTTGTCACTCCTAGTATTGTCCTTTCAGGGCTCAACTTCCCTCTCTCTATTGATGTGAAAAAGTTGTGGGGCTTTGTTCCCAAACCTGTCTTTAGTCAGCTCTGCTTGAGCTAGCCGACTGGTTGAGTAGAAGGTACATTGAAGCTTTGGAGACTGTGTCCGGCTGTTTAATGCTTGACAGGATATAACCCATATAGCTTAGGCTACTGCAGCAGTGATCATTTGGCGATCTACTGTGATAGTAAGTTACTTACACAACTGTACTTTCTTGGAACTGCAGTGTAGCAGGAACGTGTCACAGATTCACAGCCTTGTCTCAGTCTCTCGTCTATTTGGAGGCTTTCGCCAACTAAAACTTCTCCTGCTCTCTTTGCTGGGCCATTCCTGGTCATTCAAGTTTCACAGAATAGCTTCAGTTCTTCCCATCAGGCCTATCCCTATTTGCCAGTATGTGGGAAGGTACTTGCTTTATGCATCAAGGGAAAAACGTCCTGTTGTATCCCTTGTGTTGGAAATCTTTCAGTGTTGGCAAGTGCTTCTGTTTGCCCCCTCACCTGAACCTTTTTTCTCTGTCATGGTTTCTTTCAGGAATGACCTTTATTGCTGAAAGGTGATCATCCCACAAGCTCTTTAAGGAGTTTAATGTACCAAGATTTAATGAGTGAATTTGACTGACTGTCCCATCATGCCTCTCTGAGCCCACCCCCTTTCTCTCAGCTCCCAATATTATCCGGAGTCGCCGGTATTCGTGGAAGATTATTACTCTAAGCAGAGGTGAGTTGATACACAATCTGCCACATATCTAGGACGTGGAATTTAGTTCTTTGCCATATCCCTAGTATTTAGCTTACAATGTGCGGGTCACTTAGTCTTGTTGGTGACAAACCTTCCTTCATTTACAAAACGGGAAATAATTTAAAACACCTGTTTGAGAAAGCACCAAGTGTATATACAAAAAGCTTCTCAACAGGCACACATAAATGTGGAGCTTGCAACCAATGTCCAATCATTTTTGAGGGAAAAACTTGTTTGTGTAGGGACCAAAAAGTGAAATTAGTAAAAGGTAAGTATTCCACTAAAGAAACAGTTTACATTACCATCTGGTCTGGTTATAATTTTTATGTTGGCAAAACAGAAAGATGCATTTGCAAATACATCTACAAACATTATTACGACATTTCTAAGAGAAATCTTAATAGTTGACTTTAAAAGCAGACACTGTCATGTACTAGTTATAACAAATTCCTTTTTGGTGTTCTTGAGGTGGTCTTTTACGACAGGGGAGGTGACTGGGAAACCTTCCTGGAAAGGAGGGAATTACTTTGGCAATTAAAGTTAAATGCACTGCCAATCATGAACGGACAGGTAATCTGCTGTGGCGACCCCTAACTGGGAAAAGCCGAATGAAGAAGCTTCAAACCTTCTGGGCCTGAATGATCACATTCATTGATGCCTCTTTTAAAGTTTCATGCTAGGAAATTTATAATAGTATTATTTTCAGTATACTTTTCTTTTATGTTTTAAATGATTCTTTTTTCATTACTTTTATTTTTAAATGTAGTTGAAAGCTTTTAGGAGACCTTGTCAATTTGTTTTAGAACTTGTTTCTATTTTATAACTTTTCACTTGATACTGTCACGTTTCTTGTCACATGATGTTCTTTGATTTATATAAGCCGGCTGAATACTCTTATCTTGGTTCTGATGAAGTCCCAACAGATTAGAAGGGAAGAAAGCACTTGCCCTTTAAAGATTCTTGCTTGCTTTTTTATGTGGCATGGACCGTTTTATCTTGCATCAACAGAGTCCTAGAAGGTTGGACACTACCTGAGCCTTTTACTGTTTGATCACCTACACTCTGACTTACTGCATGCAGGGTGTGTTCTTGCCAAGATTAGCAGTCTGTGAGATAAGGAAATTCTCCTTTTTTCCACTGTTGTATGATCTCTGAATTGGTATAAACAAGTAATGAAATGTGTGTGTGTCTGTGTGTCTGTGTGTCTGTGTGTCTGTGTGTCTGTGTGTCTGTGTGTCTGTGTGTCTGTGTGTCTGTGTGTCTGTGTGTCTGTGTGTCTGTGTGTCTGTGTCGGGGATTGATAACGTTGGTGTATGGTGGTGTGTATGTATTTATGATGTATTATTGAATATGCATACGTCTTCAACCAGCATGCATGAAAACTAGGCACATAGAAGCTCATGTCTTTTGAAAAATATCAACTGAAGTAATGAACCCACATCTAAACACCTTTGAGTATAAGTGCAACAACATGCTGATGTTACTGCGAGTCATAGGAGAGTGTGCATTTCCTATTCAATCCCAGTATATGCGTCCACAACATAAAAGTGAAAATCTGTAGTATGAAATAATAGCAAATCCCATTCAAAAACTCCAGTTGTGTCAGTGCTCAAATGGAAATTAGCATCAGTAAATTGATGTGCCACAACAGACTAGAACCAAACTTAGTGATACTGTACTTTATTGCTTGATTGGACAGATGACTCACACAATTAATTTAAAGTGTAAAATGATGTCTCTGACTAAAACAATCTTCTTGCTTCTGCAGCTTTTTTTCTTTAGTGATGGGGTATTCCTGCTAATAGGTGAACACTGATTTCATCCAATATATTTTACTCTCTACATAGTGCACTCATGCCGCACTGGAGATCCACAACACTTTTACCCAATAGACATTGCAAATATCTATGCCATGCCTCAGTGTGTGCGGTAAATGTACAGCATTCAAACTGGAAATGTTTCACACAGCAATAGGAAAGAGGGAGGGAGTTTGGAATGTGTTCATCCCCTAGACAGTAGTCTCAGGAGGAAATTTGGACCCAATACAAAGAAACAAATTGTAAACCTCTGAGACAATCCTAGGTAAGTACTAGGCTAGCTGCCCTTGTGGGCCATTTTAAGCCTATCCAGTTTCCCTTTTTGTGCTGGAAGTAACCTATCCCATTTGATTATAGATGGCCTTACCCATCCCATGGTACATAATTACATCTTACCCCGAATGAGAATAACTGGGATGATACCATAGATTATGCTGTGCATGGCTCTCCTCAAATTAAGCATTTGGGAGCTGTATCTGTCCATTATTAGTACAGGGGCAGTCCTGGGGTAAATTTCCTGTTTCCTATCCATAGATCTAAGTTGCGCTTGAAAATGGACAGGGATGAAGTTTCTTTTATGTGGATTGGAAGTCTGTTCCACAGTAGCAGTATCCCTTGTGAAATATACCTTTTCCTAGATGAGCATTTACGGTGCCATTTTACTTGCTGATGTGCAGTAAATCCATCAGTAATTGGTCAGAGGATGCTTTGTAAGCCAGATGCAGGTCACCTATTAGCAGTCGGTAAGATACTGAGTATAGTAACAGGCCTTTGATTTGGTCCATGTAGGAAGTGTTTAGGCCTTGTATCTTTGTGGGTGTTAAAGTTGTTGCATGTTTCTGGACAGATGCATGCTAAAGGGAAAATTTATACTGGCCTAATGAGGTCTGAGTAAATGACGACAGTGTGTCTAGGCCTAGGAATGGCAATCCTTTTATTTATAAACTGTTCAGTATAGAAGGACTTTCTTAAAACAGTAGAAACGTATTGATCAAAACTTGGGTTTCTGGTCATACAAGTTCTCAAATCCCAAACTGGGTCAACTCTTAGGGGCATATTGTCAATGTGGTAGTTCCTGGGGTAGATGACTTAGGATAAACTAATGCTTTTTTTTTTTTTTTTTTGCATTTAGTGATTTTGACACGTGATATGTTTGAGATAAACATTCCAGCAGGATGGTTGTCATTTGGAGATGTTCTTCATGTTTCACTGTTGCAGTCATTACATTTGAGTAATCTGCTGGCAGGTTGCCCTCAGTCGGCCTGATTAACAAAGTCTTGGGTCCTATGTCGGTTGCTGTCCCTTCTTCCATGACGTCAGGTTGTCAGGAGTATAAAACATGCAGCCGACGCCATTACATCAGTCTTTCTTGCCGCACGGTGCCCGAAGCAGAAGCAGTTCACAAGTGCCGGTCGGCCGACACCTGAAATTTTCGTTTTAGAGTTTCAGAACCAAAGTCTTCAACTAAAAGCCAAGTACTCCTTGGGGAAACTTTTTCTTTCTCCTTACCGATGTCAGTAAAAGTTAATAATTGCAGTATTTGTGGGAAGCAAATACCTCATAAGGATTTTCATTTGTACTGTATTCCTTGCCTAGGCCCTGATCATATCTTACCTTGTTGTCGGTTTTGCGCTAGACTTAATCAACGCACTATTAAACGTCGGTACATTTTTGCTTCTAAATATTTTGGCTCACGATTTAACTATCCAGAAATGATGTCGATTAGCAGTCAGACTACCAGAATACCTAAAAAACGCAAAGAAAAAGACAGAGACAGGCTGTCGAGGTCCAAAACTGACGACGCTTCTCGTAAGCCAGTCGCTAGTTCGCAGGTACTCAGGTGCTTTCGCAGCCCCAGATGCCCACTACTTTTGATTTGCAGGCCTCTACTGAGACCCATTTGGAGTCTGGTATGCCTCGAGATGCTTTAAGTATTGAACCCGCGGATGTCTCTACCTTAGATGGGTCCAGAGCCGCTGTGCAGGCACTGGCTTCTGAGGGTGTTTTCAGGCCTAAAGATTTGTATATTAAACCGACGCCGTCTTCAAAACTAAGGCCAAAATCTACTTCTATGTCTAAAAAAACGATGCTTGGGCCATGTGTGCAGGCCCCTATGCCTAAAAAGCAAATGATCAAAATGGCTGAAGATTTAATTACCTTGATCAGGGGTAGCCAACCCCCTCCTGCTAAGAGGCCTAGGCAAGACATTGATTATGACTCTTCTGATCAGGATTCTATTTCTTCTGATTCTTCTGCTGAACAGGAGTTATCTATACCTACTTATGAGGACTCTGACGCAGATGATTTCATTCCTTCTGCTTCTCCCCCCTGAGGATTTCTCTTTTGGAGAAGCTTTACATACCTTAAGGAAACATTTCCACTGGGAAAGTCAGGATTTCGCTGAATCTAAAAAGAGATTTAGGGATTATCTTCTTCTTCATCAGTATAGTCCTTTGGCTAATACCTCCTGTTCTAGACATGATTGAGAATCTAGTATGACTCCTGATTCTCTGCCTCTGGCCCCTAGTAAGCCAGACAGATACTACAGGGTTCCTGACTCCCACAAATTCATTTTCAAAAATCCTACTGCTGATCCCGAAACCATTTCTCAGGGTCCCAAGGGCATTAAGGCCTCTACTGCTAAAATTCGTACCCCTTCTGATAGAGATTCCAGGGCGCTGGATAGATGGGGTAAGAAGGTTTACACATCTGCAACCTTGGCAATCAGGACTTTAAACTGTCAATTTCATATGCTTAAATATCAACAGCATATCATGGGACTACTTAAACAGAAAATGATGTTAATCTTTGATTGTGTGGAAAATAAAGATTTGCAGGATTTATTACATTCAGCTGAACAAGTTGGAAAACATAATTTGCAATGTGGTTTTGATTCCTTGGAGGCCTCTTGCAGGGCTGCTGTAACTGGATCTGTGCTAAGAAGGCATGCTTGGCTCAAACAGCAAACTCTGCCTGACCATGTTAAAGCAAAATTGTTGGATGCTCCTTTACAACAGGACCGTCTCTTTGGTAATGAGGCTGAAGAAGTGTTAAAAAAAGATGGAGGGTAAAGCTAAATCTATGCAAATTGTGAAAGATTGCTTACAAGTGCAACCTCCAAGATTTAGTAGGCACTAAGAACTGGTCCTTTCCAGTCCCTTCGAGAGCCGCTCAAGTCAAATCCAGACATTCCAAAGGCTCCAGGTTTCAGTCACAAGGAACTTTTAGAACAAAACAATGGGGTGCCTCCACCTCCAAATCTGGAAACAACAAGGCACCTCCCTATGGTAAAAAGTCTCAATGACTTCCCTATACAATCACCAAGCACTTATCTTTTATCCGCCCCTTTGGGGGGAAAACTGGCGTTTCATGCACAAAACTGGCAACTTATTACCCAGGACAATTGGGTTTTAAAAATAGTATCCCAGGGATACAGATTTCATTTCCACACGTTGCCAGTCCCAAATGGATGGCCAGATCTGCCCCCAAATCAGTGGGCAGAGGCCCAGAAACAAGTTCTGTCCCTCATGAACATGGGGGCTATTCAACCAGTAACAGAAGAGGAAAAGGGATAAGGTTTCTATTCAAGACTTTTCCTGGTACCCAGAAAAGACAAATCATGGTGTCCAATTCTAGACTTATCCACTCTAAACAAATTTCTGGACATTCCAAAATTCAAGATGCTGACTCTTCAACAGTTAACTACCTATGCTAGGCAAATATGCCTGGTTGGTAACTCTAGATTTAAAGAGGCTTACCTGCATATCCCAATCAGTGAATCTTGCAGGAGATACCTCCGCTTCAAAGCAGGCTACTTGCATTACCAGTTCTCTGCACTGCCCTTTGGCTTATCTGCTGCGCCCAGGGTCTTCACAAAGTGCCTGGCTCCAGTAATTGCATTTTGCAGGCAAAGAAATATTCAAATATGTCCATACCTGGACGATTGTCTAATTCAGGCAGAAAGCAATGACATTCTTCTAAAGCATCTGGCATTTGTAAAAAGGGTTATAACTTGGCTAGGGTAGACCATAAACTAAAAGAAATCACATCTGGTGCCCTCTCAAAAAATTACATTCCTGGTTGCAAGCTTGAATACAACTGCCCAGATGACTTGCCTTCTTACTTCAAACAGGTGGACACAAAAACCCTGCTATCTGCAAGACAAATTCTGCAAGCCTTGGGGTTCATGGCCTCCTGCATTCTTCTAATACCATATGCAAGACTCCATATGAGGAAACTTCAGTGGTACTTAAAAAGTTTATGGAGTCAACATTGTCACAGCCTGGAAACAATGATTCGTATCATACCTTGCCTGCAACTAGAGTTCTTATGGTGGGCAGAGGCCTAACACCAAAACAAGTGACTGCCATTCACTGCACCCCTTGCCGCCCAAACCCTAACTACAGACGCATCAGACTATGCTTGGGGGGGCTCATCTGGCAGGAAAGTGCATTCTGGGCAAATGGAGCCCAAATCAAATGCACCTACATGTCAATCAGAAAGAGATGCTAGCTGTACAGAATGCACTGACAGCCTTCAAGGACTACCTTCATCCAGGACAACTAATGATAAAGACAGACAACACCACAGTTATGTGGTACATAAACAAGCAGGGGGGTACACATTCCTACCCCCTTTGCAGACTAGCCATGGAATTGTGGAACACGGCCTTGACCTACCAAATACAACTACAAGCCCGATTCCTGCCAGGAAAGCTAAATACTCTGGCAGACGAACTAAGCAGAAATCTTATAGACCCACATGAATGGAAACTGGAACCACAAGTTTTCAGCATGTTGACACGCAAATGGGGGAGTCCAGACATAGATCTTTTTGCCTCACCCCAGAACTATCAGTTGGACAAATTCTGCACAAGAATTAATCACAAAAAATCTTGGAAAGTGGATGCTCTATCAGTGTATGCCTTTCCCCCTCTGCTCTCCAAAGTTCTATTAAAAGTCGGACAGGACAAACCAAAAATGATTCTGATTGCTCCAGATTGGCCTTGCCAACACTGGTACCCACTCCTGCGCAATGTCACACCTTCCTCCATGGCACCTGCCTCAGACACCTTACCTACTGTCTCAGCAGAACTACCAAATTCTGCACACTCTGCTCCAAACTTTGAATCTTGCAGCGTGGCTAATCAACTAATTTCACCCTTGTCATCCCTCAGCAAACCTGTGATGGATGTCATTTTGGAGGCTAGAAGGCCTAGTACTAGAAAATCTTATGCTGACAAATGGAAAAGATTCTGTGCCTGGAACCAATAACAAGGAATAAGCACAGCAATGCTCAATATTCCTCAGATTCTGCAATATTTAACTGAGATGCTTCACAAGGGCCTATCTTTTTCTTCCATAAAAATCCATGCCTTAGCTATTTCAGCTCATTACAACACAGAACCTCCCCTCTTCTCTCATCCTGTGCTAAAGCAGTATTTCAGAGGGGCCAAAAATTTAAGACCTCCCAAGAGAGTGTCAACTCCTGCATGGGACCTCAATTTTGTTTTGGAAAAACTCACTCTCCCTCCTTTTGAGCCAGCTGCTACTGTGGACCTAAAATTTCTCTCCTGGAAAACAGCTTTCCTTTTAGCAGTCACTTCAGCTAGAAGGATTTCAGAATTACAGGCTCTTATGGCAGTGGAGCCTTTCATTATTTTTCATCCGGACAGGATGGTTCTCAGGACCAATCCTTCTTTCATGCCTAAGGTGGTATCCAGTGTGGCTCTTAATCAGACCATTCATCTGCCGACTTTCTTTCCCAATCCACAGAACAAGAGTGAGCAGATTCTGCATTCATTGGATGTACACAGACAACTTGGATTCTTCTTAAACGGGACAAAATCTCTAAGAAAATCTGAACAACTATTGGTGGCATTTGCTGCAGGGGCAGAGGGAAAGACTATTTCAAAGCAGTCCTTTTCCAAATGGATAAGCCATTGTATTAATTTCTGCTATATGCACTATAGTAAACCTATCCCCAAGGGGATCAGATCTCATGCCACCAGGGCTGCATCTACTTCTGCAGCCTTTCTCAGAGGGGTTCCTACCAGAGACATTCTAGAAGCTGCTACCTGGAGCTCAGTTCATACATTCCCCAAACATTACCATTTACCTCTCTTCTCTAAATCCAGAGCTGGCTTTACCACTGCTGTCCTGCCAGGGCCTTATAGCTGCTCCTAATGCTGTGTAAATCCATCCTCCCAACCATAGCTTTGGGATTCTACCCAAATGTAATGACTGCAACAATGAAACATGAAGAACATAGTACACTTATGTACACTTACCATAAATGTAGATGTTAGAGTATATTCACTGTTGCAGTCCTGGTTACCCACCCTCCAGCCCCCTGTTTTTCTCTTACTGTACCTTTCCTTTCTTTTCTATGCTTAAAAGCCTTTTTGGTGTATTTGCTTTTGATTGGAGGTATATTTTTCTGTGTTTTAAATCATATACATATATATTTTGCTCCCCGTTTGGGGGTACCTGACATCTGGGGCAAAAAAAAATGATGTAATGGGTGTTGGCTGCTTGTTTTATACCCTTGACGACCTGATGTCCTGGAAGAAGGGACAGCAACCGACGCAGGACCCAAGACTTTGTTAATCTGGCCGACTGAGGGCAACCTGCCAGCAGATTACCCAAATGTAATGACTGTAACAGTGAATACACTCTAACATCTACATTTATGGTAAGTGTACACAACTGTACTTTTCAGTGACTTGTCCTAGCTTGCATTTGTCTGCAGACTTAGTCAGCCAGGGCACTTTTGGTATTCGCTTTTACTTCAGAAAAGTAGATGCCAAATAGGAGAGGTCCCAGCGCATCCCCCTGGGGGAATCCAGTGGTGAGTGGACTCTCTTTGTGGAGGTAACTTCCCGTTTTGATTATCTGCATCCTATCTTTGAGCCAGTTGGCAATCCAGATGGTAACAGGGGTTTATTAAAAGCTCAAAATAGGAGCACCAGAGCAAGCATTTTTTTTACTTATTTTCTTTTCTTTTACATTTGTTGACCGGGATAGTCCAAGCTCAAAATAGGAGCACCAGATCAAGCATTTTTTTATTTATTTTCTTTTCTTTTACATTTGTTGACCGGGATAGTCTGACTGGATATATGTTCATTTTCAGCACAGGGCTGGGGAGAAAAGCTCCAAGATAATACACATTGAACATTTAGTAAATGCTAGTTTCAAGCAGATTACAGTCATAAGCAATACCAGAATTTAGCACATATATTACTAACTTATTATAAAACATTTTACAAAACATAACATTATTTTCAAAGTTATGTATACATAACATTACATTCTGGTTTAAGACACATTGAGCAGCAGTTATACAATTGACCCTTCCTGAAATGGTGTGGTAGAAAAAAGTTATAAGTAGTTGAAGGTAAAGCACCTAAGTAATAGAGAGGTCACTAGTTGGGGTTAGTGCAAGGACATAACCAATGAGTTTTGTAGTATTTCTTGTTTGTTTTCGAATAGAGTTAGTGAGGGTTCTAGGGTCATGTCAGCTGGGAGTCTGTTCCATGTTTTTCCAACAGAGTTGGCAAACAAGAGAGTCCCCTGCTGAGTAGTTGGATTTGTATGTTTGAACTAGAAGTCTAGTGAATGATCGCAGTTGCCGGGTACTGGTGTAGGGGCTGATAATATTTTTTTAGTGCAAGTGTATTTTCTGGTTGGTAAAGGACTTTATGTGCCACTATTAGCTGGTTGAACTGCAGTAGGCTAGCCAATTCAAGCCATCCTAGGCGATTTAGGTTGTGACAGTGGTGTGTCTGGTAGCAAATTTGGCAATGTGGTTATAGCAGGATGATAGTTTATTAAGATCTGTTTTGTTTAATTTGGAGAATAGAGGTGAGGCATAGAGAAGAGGTGATGGTAGATGGGAATGGCCAATTGCAGTTCTAGTAAGTGGGGTAAGGAAAGGTTTGATTCTGTAGAGAGAGCCAAGTTTTTATTAATGGTTTTGATAGTTTGATTGATATGCACATCAAACTTCAGGTTGTTATCAACTATGACACCCAGTAGTTTTGTTTGGGCTTCTGGGGAGATGATAGTGCCATTGTTAGCAGTTATGTTGAAGGATGGCAGGGAGGTCCTGTGTGTGTGGGAGAAGAGCAGCTTAGGTTTTTGGGGGTTTAGGATTAGATGTTGATTGGAAAGCCATTTTTCCATTGTATTGAGGGTATTTTGGGTTGATATGAATAAAGTAGCTGGTGAGGTGTCAGAACAAATCAAGGTGGAGTCATCCGCATATTTAATGCAGGTAGCATCTGGGATGACTGAATGAAGGTCCGTTGATAAAGATGGAGAAAAGAAGGGGTCCTAGTGTCGAGCCCTGGGGGACTCCTAATGTGATGGGTAGGCGAGATGATAGCTTGTCCTGCCATAGGATTACCTGTTGCCTGCCCTGCAGGTAGGATTGAAACCATTGGAGTGCATGGTTGTTTTTCACAGACTTCTGAAATGTGTAGAAGAGTTGTACAGTGGTGATAAACTAAAGGTTTGGATCTTGTATCCCACATTTTTTTGCAAAGTGAAAAAAACAGCCTTTACTTTGCATCACTGACCTTTCTTTCAGTGCTCTTCAAAGCAAAGTCGGTCAACACAAACCATACATTAGCTTACAGTTGAAAACTATGCATCAGGTCCTGTGTGCACAACACAGCCCACGATACCTGGTAGGCTTTAAATGACATTGAGATCAGTGTATATACAAATAGCACAGATTTTGTCATACCATAGTATGTCATGAAGCCATTTACTGCTGTGCAACTGCCTGCATATAGCACCTTTCATTAGAAAAGTGTCATCCAAATTTTCCCTCTGGACATATCGGCTAGGCTGGCATATGTGCTAAAAACTAAACCTGTTAGTGCTATATTCTACAAATCTCTTGACTACACACTCATCACTCTTAATGGATATTCCATCTTTTGAAAATTGTTTTTAATGTCAACTGTTTCTTCACCAACACTGATGAACTGCTTATGCCTCAGATGGTTGACTCTCTGCACCATGGCTTTACACGATGGCAGTGAGAGGTTACTGCTTCTCTGGATGTCCCTGCATTGTCATCCACAACTACACGTGGTGATTCACGGGGCACTGCAACTTTCTACCTCAAACTTGCCAGAACTTCATACCTCTCTACTTCACAGAGATCAGGTAGGTGTTTGTATTTCAATGTTTTCTGCAGTAATTGCCACCACATACAGCTGATGCTGTAATGGCACGTACCCTACATTTACTGCTCAAGTTCATTCTGCATGCCCAATATTTTATGTCTTTCATTAGTTTTTCTGATGTGAATAGATAACCATCATGCCCCTGCTGTGATGATACTGTCCTGGACACATTGCCTGTCTCAGCTGGTGCTAGATGTGGGATCGTCACTTCAACCATCAATGACTGTTGTTGCACTTAACCTGAGCTGATTTATAATAGTCAGACATGCTGTGATAGGTTTCCTGTGTTTCTACTAAGGTAGTTTGACATGTGCAACATTTGGACAGAATGGGTTTTACCACAGATTTCGATGTGGTGAGTATTCTACATTAAGCTTACTCATCCATATGTATAGATTATAAATCAGATGCTGCCAAGTTTCGAGTACCTGCAGTTCTTTTCTCAGTGTGAATGAATGTATGTGTTGCTTTTCACTTGCACAGTGTTTTTCTGCATAGTCTATTTTTGCTGAGGTCAGCAAGGGAATGGGTTAAGGAAGTTTCCCTTTCCCCACTGCTGTTTGATCTTTAGCTTTATATGTGTGTGTGTGTGTGTGTGTGTGTGTATATATATATATATATATATATATATATATATATATATATATATATATATAGTGTCTATATTATATCCTCGAATGCTTAAAAAAGCGAACGCTGATTGATCTAACTTATTTTCGCGAAACTGCAAAATATCGAAGCAGCAGAAACTCGAATTTTTTCCTAGGGAAAGAATTCAGTTGTCCGTTTCTGTTGCTTCGGTATTTTCAGTGTTATGGTGGAAAGTTACCGGTCGGATTCAGGTAAGTGTGCGATTGTGTGGATGTGAGTGTTAGGGTGATTTAGGTGAGTTAGGGTTAGGGCTCAGGTTAGGTGTGTGTGCAGTTGAGTGGACATGAGGGTTAGGGTGGATTTAAGTGAGTTAGGGTTAGGGAGCAGGTGAGGTGAGTGTGCGATAGTGACAGACCTTAGGGTTAGGGTTTGGGTTAAGGTAAGTGGGTAGTTAGTGGTGTGTGCATAGTTTAGTGTAGGGTTAGGTATCAGATTTTAGGTGTATGTGTGTGGATTTCTGTTTGTTTGGTGTGCTTGTGTTGTGTGTATGTGTTTTGGATCAGCGATTTTTTTTTCCCTGGGAAAAAAAATCGCTGATCTGACCGTTCGAGATTGTAAGCTTTCGCTTAAATTAGGTCGATCAATCAGTGTTCGATGATATAATATAGACCCTATATATATATCTGTGTGTGTGTGTATATATAATCTGTGTGTGCGTATATATATATATATATATATATATATATATATATATATATATATATATATATATATATAAAATGTGTATGCGTGTATATGTTGTGTGATTTATAATGTGTATGTGTGTACGTAGTGGGGGTCGGCTTGCCCACCTCACAACAGCAGTGATTTTCTTCTTGTGTTGTATGGGTTTCATTGGGTTTGACAAAACCCTTTTATTTCAAGATTTTTGTGGGTCGAGTTTTGTATTTACATGTAGTTAATATAGATCCCTATATGTATAATGTCTACAGTTGGGTATGTGTGAAGTGTTTGCGTGGCATGTGTAGGAGCGCACACTGTGTGTGTGTGTGTGTGTGTGTGTAAATGTGTGTAAGTGTGTGTGTGTGTGTGTGTAAATGTGTGTGTTTGTGTAATGTTTATGTAACATGAGAAAGTGTCAAGTATATGAGCCGCTAATGAGCTTCATCCTGTAGTTTGCTTCCCTCAATCTTTATTTGCATACTGATGACTGAGCAAATCACTTAACTATTCATTATCCTGTGACTGACAACTTTGGAGTAAGCCATCATTATCAACCCATTTTTAATACAGGGGGGTCATTCTATTCAGTGCCTCTCTCCTAACTTCAGCACTCATGCCTGACAGTTGCAGGTGATCACATGATCCATCTGATTGCTAGATATCCTAGGTTCCTCTTTCTTTCTGGTCTCTCACAAATCTTCATTGCCGCATTGTCCCACTGTAATGTGCACAGAAACTTAATTAAATGGAATTGTATGAAATTGAGTACAGACAAACATCGTTGTCACTGTAGCAAACCTGGAAATTGGAAGAAGCTGAAAAGTAAGATAGAAGGGAAAATTAATGGGACAAGTTAACAGCAAGTGTCCGGAAGGGGTGGTTGAGGAGAATGGAAGCCTGAAAGAGGAAATAAAAGCTAGAATTAGAGGGGCTGCAGCCAACTAGCAGTGTCAGAGGTAGTATTAAGTACTGACAAAGAAGTTAAAAAGTAAGGCGTACAAAACAGCTGTGTCCAGTTCTACTGGAGATGAGACGCCTAAGACGCACTTGGCATAATTATTAAGTTCTTCACCTCCCATGTCTAATCTTGACATCCAGCCAATGCTTGTATGGAGTTTGCTTGTTCTCCCTGTGTCTGTTTTTTTTTTTTTACCTCCCAAAAGTATGCAGGGTGTTTCCACCTCTGTTCCAGCCTGACTGGAATTGTGGGCAGCAGCACAGGCTCCAGGTGATGCCTGTCTGGGAAGAGTTGCATAGACCAACCACTTTGGGCATCCATTTGTGGTACTCCGTATCCTGTAGATAAAGCACTGATCACAGACTGCACTTCATATCAGGGCTACCAATTCAGCCTTGTAAAAGTTGATGATTTAGTTGTGTTGACTAATGTTGCCAAAAAAATGGGCATGTGTATTTGCTGGTGATAAGTGAGTTGAGGACCTAGCCTACTCCAGCCTATGCCAGGGACCACTCCAGTGTAAGGACAAGACAATATTCATAATTTGAGGCTGTGTCCCACTGCTAGGTTGTGACATCAAAGAAAAAAATGCATACAGGTAGCAGTTGCAGAACCTAATGAGTAGGGTAACACAAGTTGGTGTTAATAAGTGGAATGTGTATATCGGGACAGGCAGAACAGAATATGATGATTGCCCAGGTTCACACATGAGAAGAGAAACAGGAATAAAGAGGCCATTCAAGACTTTTGTGTGACAAATGTCTTGATGGTAAAAAAACAAACTGAATAACGCAAGTCACCACAAGTCAGGCAGTTTGAACCGTTTATTGTAAAGCACTTTTTGTCTCAGGCAATCCCAAGACTTCTTCAAAGTACCAGTATACAGGCCCCTTCTTTTAACTTCCACAATTAAATTAAACCTCACACTATTGGTTAAAAATTTTGATTCATTAGATATGCTAAACAGCTCTAGGTCTGGATCCACGAGCCCGCCCCTTTGTGAGCAAATCACAACACAGTATAATATAAGCGGAACTGACTGCTTGCACTCGCCTTTATGCATAACACGGATGTTCTTCATCTCACATTGCTGCAGTCATAACCTGTGGGTAGTCCACTGTCCTCGGTCGGCCCGAATACCAAAGTGTTAGGCTGGCGTCGGTCATGGTCGCTCGAGCTGACGTCAGTATGCAGTAGTACTTAAGTGCATGACCGACGCCATATCCTCAGTCTTTCTTGCCGCGTGGTCTGAAGCAGAAGCAGCGTTTGCAAGTGCCGTTCGGCGTTCTGAAATTTTCAATTTTCGAGTTTCAGACCGAAGACCAAGTTGGGCTAAGTACCCCGTTGGGGAATATTTTTGTCTTTTCTTGCCTTAGTTAATCCGGATGTCAGAAAAAGTTAATAATTGTATTTCTTGTGGGAAACAGATACCTCATAGGGACTATCACTCTCTCTGTATTCCTTGCTTGGGGCCTGAGCACGACATAGTCGGGTGTCGCTTTTGCGCTAGATTTAATAAGCGCACCATAAAACGCAGATTAGACTGTGCTAGGCTTGTTTTCGGTAAGCGGTGTAACTACAACATGCCGTCGGATCCTCCGACGCCCGCTACCACAAAAAAGCGAAAAGATAAATCTTTAAAGTCTAAACCGGATGAGTTGTCCGTTGCGGACGCCGGTTCTGTGGAATCTACGGTTGAATCTGTGGATCCAGCCGAGGTCTCGGCTGAATCCCAAGGGGAACCTTTACTATTACAGGAGTTGGCCTCTCAGGAGTTAGGTCAGGCCGAGGGGGCTTCTCAGGTTTCTGTGGTTCCATCCTTACAAAAGGTTGTTAGGCCTTCTACTTCTGTCACTAAAGGCCCTGCTAAGGCTAGACCTGGTCTTTCTGGTACAGGCCACAGCCCTAGTTTTTCGGGCTCTGTTCCTAAAAAACATATGTTGAAAGTGGCAGAGGATTTGATTACTTTGATCAGGGGTTCTGTGCCCCCTCCAGAGAAGAGGCCTAGGGTGGAGACAGATTTAGAGGGATTGGAGCATTCCTCAGATTACTCTGAGTCCTCAGCTGAGGATATCCAGGATTTTCCTCCCTATTCTGATTCGGATGCAGAGGATTCCTGTCCTTCTGCTTCTCCACCAGAGGATTTTTCCTTTTCTGAAACCTTGCACTCCATGAGGGAGCATTTCAAGTGGGAAGGTCAGGATTTTTCAGATTCTCGTAAGAGGCTTAGGGAATTTTTGTTTTTGCCACAACATAGACCTTTGGCTGTTCCCCCTGTTTTAGATGTTGTTCAGGATGTTTTTTCTGAAGCTTCCCTTAATCCTGATTCTTTACCCCCTGCACCTGTCAAGCCAGACAGGTATTACAGAGTTCCAGAGGCACATAAATATTTGTATAAGAGTCCTAGAGCTGACCCGGAAACTATTATTCAAGGGCCTAAGGGTGTCAGGGCTTCTGTAGTTAAGAATCCAGTTCCTCTGGATAAAGATTCTAGAGCTTTGGATAGGTGGGGTAAAAAGTGTATACCTCCTCCACGTTGGCTATGAGGGCTTTAAATTGCCAGTTTCATATGCTGAAATGTCAGAACTTTCTGTTAGGTCAGTTGAAATCTAAGGTAGATGCTTTATCTGAGGGTATAGAGTGTAAGGAATTGCAGGACTTAGTTTATGCTTCAGATCAAGTTGGTAAGCATTCCTTGCAGTGTGGCTTCGATGCTCTTCAGGCTTCTTCCAGGGTGGCTGCTACTGGTTCAGTTATTCGTAGACATGCCTGGCTTAAGGATCAAAATTTGTCAGAGCATGTTAAAGCTCGAATTTTGGATGCTCCTCTTCAATCTGAAGTTCTTTTTGGTTCTCCTGTGGAGTCAGTTTTGAAAAAGATGGAAGACAAAGCTAAGTCTATGCAGACGGTTAAGGAATTTTTGCAAGTGCAGCCCCCTAAGTTTAGCAGGAATTGGCCTGCAAGAGGATGGTCTTACCCTTCTTCGGATTTTCAGTCTAAGGGCAGGTCTAGACGGGGTAGGGGCAGGGCTCACGCTCAGGGTTCTTTCAGACCTAGGACTTGGAGTTCTCCTGCACAATCTTCTGGTGAGGGCAGGGGTCAGCCTTTTCATAAACAGACCCAATGACCTGTATCTCCAGCTGCCAGATTCTTCCTGTCTGGCAGCTCCTCTAGGAGGAAAGTTGGCACTTTTCAAACAAAATTGGCATTTGGTCACCCAGGACAAATGGGTGTTGGACATAATAAATCAAGGCTACAAGTTTTATTTTCACACTTTTCCTCCTTTCAAAGGCATGCCAGATGTACCTCCTCAGCAAAGGCTGGAGGCTCACGAACAAATTTCTTTGCTTTTGCAGATGGGGGCAATCCAGGTGGTACCTTCATCAGAAGAAGGCCTAGGGTTTTATTCTCGCCTATTACTTGTGCCAAAGAAAGGAAACACTTGGAGGCCAATTCTGGATTTGTCCATTCTCAATACATACCTAGACATTCCAAAGTTCAAGATGTTAACATTACAGCAACTTCTGCCTCTGCTAGGCAAAGATCACTGGATGGTAACTCTGGATCTCAGAGGCTTATCTTCACATTCCTATCAGGCCCAGCTGCAGGAGATTCCTGCGTTTTCGGGCTGGTACTTCTCATTATCAGTTCTCTGCATTGCCCTTTGGCTTATCTACTGCGCCCAGGGTGTTCACAAAGGTTCTGGCTCCTGTAATAGCTTTCTTAAGACTGAGGGGAATACAAATTTATCCTTATCTGGACGATTGCCTGATTCTTGCTCAAGACAAAGACAAGTTACTTCAACATCTACAGTATGTAATGGCAGTTTTAAGGTGCCTAGGGTATTCTGTGAACGAAACAAAGTCCAGTCTAGTACCCTCTCAGGACATGTGCTTTCTGGGTGTGAGACTGAATACAGCCTCTCAGATGGCCTTTTTGACCCCGGACAAACAAAGAAATCTTCACCTATACTTCCAGCAATTATCAGTACTGTCCAGGCTGACTGCAAGGACAGTCCTTCAAGCCTTGGGGTTCATGGCATCTTGCATTTTGGTACTTCCCAATGCCAAACTGCATATGAGGAAGCTACAATGGTATCTCAAAAGTGTATGGACTCAACACTGCCACGATTTGGACACTGTCATTCAGATAATACCTTGCATCCAGAAGGAATTCTTGTGGTGGGCTCAGGAATTTCACCTAAACAAGGGACTCTCTGTGACCCGACCAGAGGCGAGTCAGATCTTAACGACGGATGCCTCAGACCTGGCTTGGGGAGCACACTTCAATGGGAAATGGATTCAAGACACGTGGCCTCCCAGACTACAGCATTTGCATATCAACATGAAGGAGATGTTAGCAGTCCAATTTGCCCTGATGGCCTTCAAGGATCTACTTCAACCAGGACAGGTGTTGATTCAAACAGACAACACAACAGTCATGTGGTACATCAACAAGCAGGGGGGTACCCATTCTTACCCATTCTTACTAAAGTGCGCTGGCCGATTTACAGCATTTACTGTCTGTTTTTTTCCTTGTCTCTGTAATAAAACAAAAAAAATCTCTTGTTTTCCCGCCTTACTGAACTAGAGTAGTCCAGTTTCAGAGTTGCTGATCCCTGGGCTTTGTTTTTAGTTCCTGTTACTGATCCATTGCCTTATTAGGAAGGAGGGAAGTTTCTTTGCTTACCAGTGGGAGTGGGAAGCACTGAGCGGCCTTTTTGTCTGATTTGGTGAAGTTTCAGCCAGAAACTAGTAGTCCATTGGTCGTTTGGGCCAATTCCTAGCTCCCTTCAGCCCCTGCTATAAAACACGCTAAGCGTAGCGCGATTGTGGTGATTACCACTGTTGCACACGCAGCGGCAGTTAAACAAGGTTAAACCATTTGGGCCATCTAAATTCCACTCTTCCAATTTTCCCTTAAAACTACCTTCCTCGAGCTGTACTGCTGATCTAACCAGCATATCCTATAACTGAAAAGTTCATCTCTACTTGATTCCCAAGTAGACTATTCTCTATCTGTAAAGCCTAGCACTTACTCCTACAGTACTTGCACCTTGATAAAGCACTCTTATTATACATAGTACCCCACCAGCCTAAAACCCACTTCCCGAGTCCTTTGAAAGTCTCTTTATCTACTACTTCTAGTATGTCGAGGGATCAGTTGCTAGTGTCCTCTCCAGCTCACCTGGTGAACCTGGGAATATTGAGGCAATGTTACAACTGCCTCATGTACACAGACAATCCTCTCCTTCTCCCACAAAACACAAATACATGCGAGAGATGCAACTATACGGCCAAACTGGAGGCTGAGCTCTCTCAACATAGGACTGGCAAGACCAGACAGGAGGAGAAGGTAACCACACACAATACATACCCAGTCACAATACATACCCAGTCACACATGGTACAATCACAACTTCAAATCATACACATACTCACACAAAGACATACTCGGAGGCTCTGATCAAAAATTTACCAAAACAGCAGAGGCCACCAAAGCAGACACCCAAACAACTACCACCTCACGACCCAACACATGCAACACATAGACCACACAGTCAGAGTGTCAAACAGTCACAGCCCTTAAGGCCAAACAAAATGCCAGACACACTTGTCATTGGTGATTCCATAGTCAGACACACTGACGTCCCGCTCACCAGACTGAGTAAAGAGAAGGTCACAGTAAGCTGCCTGTCGGGCGCTAGAATCTGCCACATAACACAAGCACTCAGGTCTCTCAACAGCAGGTACAAGTATGACTCAGTCATTGTCCACGCTGGTGTCAACGACCTGAGACGTACCTCCTTGGACTACATGAAAGGGACATCGAGGAGCTCTCTGATTATGTAGCCCAGGCAGGTATGACCCTGACCTTGAGCAGTATCCTACCTTCACCTAGAATGATGCCACAATACAGTGATAAGATGATCAGCTTTAATAATTGGCTTAAATTCTGGTGTCATTCAAAGGGATCCAATGTCTGTCTGCCTGGGATGACATGCTGGACAAGCCACACTGTCGCAAGGGACGGCTTGCACCTGTCACCCTGGGCTTCCGGATATTGGCAAAGGCTCTTGCCACCCCATAGTGCCTTTTTTAGGCAAGGCTCAAATTCTAAACCTACCACCCTAGAACACCAAAAAGGAAAACAACTAAGGGTAATGCTGCTCAATGCCAGAAGACTCAATCTGACGATGCATGCACTCGAGGCCCTTCTCAATATGGAGAACATCGATGTCTGTGCTGTGACAGAAACCTGGTTCAAGGCTCCTGAGAGCACCCCAGCACTAACAGGTTTCACCTCATATCATGTGTTCCGGCCCCAAAATCCGGACAACACCAAGAAAGGAGGGTGTCCATATTCATAAAGGACACCCACACCTCAAGGTTGGTGGCAACGATGCATCGGAGACCATCCAGGTGCAATTAACCATAGGCAAGACTGCTCTGCAATTTGTAGCATGTTACAGGCCACCCTCTCAAACTCAGGAACCTCACATGGCCTTCCTGAAAACATTGGAGGGATAAATGTATCTCCAAACACCATCATATTAGGTGACTTCAACTACCCTAATATAGACTGGGAACACTACTCAAGCCCGAACACTCTAACCCAAAGATTCCTGGAGTTCATAAACTCAAATGCCATGGAACAACTAGTCACCATCCCCACAAGAGGAGAAAACATACTTGATCTCATCATCACGAACATGGGATCAAAATGTTCAACACCGAAGTATACCCCTCACTGGTGAGATCAGATCATAAACTAATCTCGCTGGAGGTCCTCATCCCGCCCCACCTGAAACAAAAAGACCACAGTGAAAAACTTCTCAAAAGCCGATTTCACACTTCTAAAACTAGTGTGGTCTCCTTTAAGGCCCCTGAGCCAGTGGTAAACATTACTCAAACCGCTGAATCACTTACAAATGCCTTCTACCAGCACCTACAGGACTGCATGGATCAGGCAATCCCAAACAAAACTAAGACTCTCTGTACCAAAGGCAAGCGTCCAGTCTGGTGGACCCCAGCCATAAACAAGCTCTACAACAAAAGGAGGAAGCTACTACAAGATAGAGCAAAATCCTTGAAAGGTAAGACACCTTTGATCATTATAAGTAAAAACTAAGAGCTCTCATAAAATCATCCAAGGCAAATTTTGAGAGAAAATCGCCAAGGACTCTAAAGAGAATCATAAGGCCTTCTTTAGCTATGTTAGAAACCTAGGAGGAAACTCCCAGATATGCTCAGAATTAGTTCAAAATGATGTGAAAATTACTGAACCTACACACATTGCCAACATACTGGCTGACAGGTTCAGTGCAAACTTCTCCCCTCCCCAAAGGAGAGATATCTATTCCAGAGGATTGTAGCCCCCAAACATCTCCAACGCCCAGGTGAGAACTGCCCTCACTAAGGCAAAAACACAGCATCCATGGGACGGATGGTGTCCCGGCTATGTGCTTCATGAACTCAACGAGGAATTAAACCCACAGTTAGGACAGCTGTTTAATCTTAGCCTCACCTCAGGATCACACTCCAAGGAGTGGCGCGGCGACTGTGGTCCCACTTCATAAGGGCGGTGCCTCCACAGACCCTGGAAATTACCGCCCATTAGCTTGACAAGCCTTATCTGCAAAGCCATGGAGAGGATCATAATGGAACTCTTAAATAAAGACATAGGGAACTTGCAGACTTTGGATCCAACTCAGTTTGGCTTTGTCAAAGGCAGATCCTGCCTCTTAAACTTGGTTGACTTTTTCGAGACAGTCACCAAGGCCATTGATGAGGGAAAGGCAGTCCATACAGCCTACCTCGACCTGGCAAAGGCCTTGACACAATACCCCACTCAGGTATCATCGAAAACTCATCAGCTTGAATGTAAACCCATACATCACAAGATGGGTTGCAAACTGGCTAAGTGACAGAACCCACAGGGTCAGAGTTGCTGGAGCCATGTCTGACTCAAAGCCTGTCGCAAGTGGTGTCCCACAGGGCTTAGTCCTGGGTCCACTCTTGTTCGGCATCTACTTTTCTGAAGTACAAGCAAACACAGGAGGGTTATGGCTGACAAAGTTTGCAGATGACTGCAAACTGAAAACACATCTGACACAGATATCCTCCAGAAGGGCCTCACAGATACGGATAACTGGTGCCAGAGCCATGGCCTGAAGTTAAGCAAAAATGCATAGTCATAAAACAAGGTTACCCTAGCTACCATATAGGTGGCAATCCACTGAGCACAGAAAAAGTCATCAGAGATCTGGGGACCCAGGTTGACAGTAGCCTTTCGTTTGACACTCATGTTGCTAAAGTAGTTAGGAAAACCTTCTATATCACCCACCTGATCATGAAGGGATTCACATCTAGATCAAGGGAGGTCATCGTCCCCTGTACTCATCACTTATTAGACCTATGATTGAGTACAATGCCCCGTCCAGAATGTATCTGACCAGACACCTGCTGCAGCTTGAAAGGCCCCAAAAGTTCCTCACCAAAAGGATAAAGGGTCTCAAAAATATGTCTTATGCTGCCCGACTGAAAGAACTCCAGCTCTATTCAGTCTCATACCGCTTGCTCAGAGGTGACCTGTGCCTGACATATAAGGCCATGTCAAACCCAGATTTGATGAATATGCTTCACCTCAAAAATCTAGATCCCTCAGAACCACAAGGCGGGAGACTTAAACCTTGACACGGTTATAAATAGAACGTGCTGGAGGGACAGATTCATCACCCAGAGACTCCCTATGCTGTGGAACAAAATCCCGGTACATGTGAGGCAGAGCACCTCTCTGGCCTTGTTCAAGAGGAATCTTGACCAATGGATGGGAGATTGCAGATATACCCCAGGGATTACTTCAGTGTCACTGCTTGACAGAGGCACAGCAAAATGATAGGCATAGTTTTTATTCAAACTAAAGGGGTGGCGAAAGCCACATAACTATGGGCTAGGCTTATAAATGCCCTTGGGCAGATAGCCTAGTATGAACCTATGAACCTATGAACCTTTGCAGACAAGCTGTGATATTGTGGGAGACTGCTCTGAGTTTGCACATCACTCTTCAAGCACGGTTTCTGCCCGGAGCACAGAACTCCTTAGCAGACGTGTTGAGCAGACAAATTGTGGATCCCCACGAGTGGAAATTGGATCCTCACGTATTCCAACAGTTAACCAGTGGCTTGGGGAACTCCAGACATAGATCTGTTCGCTTCTCCACTAAATTTCCAACTGCCAAAATTTTGCACAAAGATGTTTCACCCAAAAGCTTGGAAAGTGGATGCTCTATCTTTCAGTTGGAACAACCTTCACGTCTATGCTTTCCCTCCTCTGCCTCTCCTTCCCAAGGTACTCTTGAAAGTCAGGTGGGACAAGCCTTGCATGATTCTAATAGCACCTGATTGGCCACGCCAGCACTGGTATCCTCTGCTGAGGAGTTTAGTTCAGGAGCCTCCTTGGCCTTTGCCACCGATTCCTCACTTGTTGTCCCAGTCAAGCAATCATTTTCTCAATGTCAGGGTACAGTCCCTGCATCTAACAGCCTGGCGTATTCTGTTTTAGACCCTGGGGGGTCTCAGCTTCCTCAACAGGTTTTGAATGTCATTTTGGAGGCCAGGCGGCCCAGTACTAGGAAAGTTTATGCTGATAAATGGAGGAGATTTTTTCTTTGGAGCACAGCAAAGAGCTTTGATGTCTCAGTGCCTAATTTGAGTTTTACACTACAGTACCTTACTGAATTACTAGACAAGGGTTTGTCTTTTTCCTCCGTGAAAGTTCATGCTGCAGCCATTTCTGCTCACTATGATTGTGACCCTCCTTTATTTTCTCACCCTTTGTTTAAACAATTTCTTAGAGGGGCAAAAAACATAAGACCCCCACGTAGAGCTCCTACTCCTTCCTGGGATCTCAATTTTGTGTTGGAAAAGCTTACTTTACCTCCTTTTGAACCTGCAGCTACGTCTGAGTTGAAGTTTTTGTCTTCGAAGACTGCTTTTTTGTTGTCCATTACGTCTGCTAGGAGGGTATCTGAATTATAGGCTCTCATGGCAGTTGAACCCTTCCTGATATTCCATAAGGATAGGGTGTCCTTGCGTACTAACCCTACTTTTATACCTAAAGTTATTTCTAATGTGGCCTTAAACCAGTCTATTCATTTACCTACTTTTTATGCTGATCCCCAAAATAAAGGGGAAAAAGTCTTGCATTCTTTGGATATTCACAGGCAGTTACGCTATTATTTGAGCAGAACTAAAGAGTTCAGGCAGACTCAACAGTTATTTATTTCTTTTGCTTTGGGTTCACAAGGGAAAGCTGTTTCAAAGCAAACTATTTCTAAGTGGATTGGCCATTGTATTGCCTTTTGTTATTCTCATCATGGAAAGGATGTTCCTGCTGGGATCAGACCTCATTCCACTAGGGCTACTGCCACATCTACTGCCTTTTAAGGGGTAGCTACTAAGGATATTTTGGAGGCAGCTACTTGGAGTTCAGTGCACACTTTTACTAAACATTACCATCTCCCTCTTTATTCCAAGTCTAGGGCTGGGTTTGCCACTGCAGTTTTACAGGGCATGTTAGCAGCTCCTAATGCTGTTAGTTTGCCAGCCTCCCTTTACCTTTGTTTAGGATTCTACCCACAGGTTATGACTGCAGCAATGTGAGACGAAGAACATAGTACAGTTTTGTACCTACCATAAATGTAGATGTTCGAGGATCCACATTGCTGCAGTCCAATTTTCCCTCCCTCCTTCCCCTCTATAGTTTGGGGTTGCTGTGTTTCTTTTGGGATAATTATTATTTTCTCTATGTTGGTTGTTGGGTATTTTCTATTTTGGCTATGGCCTTTCCTTTTTAGGCCTTCTGACATCTGGGGCAAGAAAGACTGAGGATATGGCGTCGGTCATGCGCTTAAGTACTACTGCGTACTGACGTCAGCTCTGAGCGACCATGACCGACGCCAGCCTAACACTTTGGTATTCGGGCCGACCGAGGACAGCGGACTACCCACAGGTTATGACTGCAGCAATGTGGATCCTCGAACATCTACATTTATGGTAGGTACAAAACTGTACTTTTCAATCACAAGCCAAAAGGCAATACCTGCAGAAAAACTGTCACGTATTTCAAACTGACTTTTAGCATAATGTCATGTTTACTCACTAAGAGTAGGTCACAACACAGTAAAAGAGAAACAGGCTGCATGCATGCCCCTTTAAATGTTAATATCCACAAATGTCACACCATTGGATAAAAACATATATAAATTAGGTATGCCAAACAGCTCTAGGTCTAAAATCATGAGCCCGTTGCTGTGAGCAAGTCACAACCCACTGTAAAAGGAACGGGCTGCATATATTCGCCTTTATACATGAAACAATTAAAAACACAACTATAAAAGGCAAAACCTACAGGTAAAACTGTCATACAAAACAAACTAATTTATAATATTTAGTCGTGTTTTGACCCCTGTGGGCAGATCAGAGAGCAAAGGAACTAGTTGCCTGCATTCGCATTGTCCATACAACAGTTACCATCAAACTAAATAAGACAATACTCACAGCTAAAACTGTGTAATACAAACTGGATTTAAGCATTAAGTCATATTTGACCCAGTAAAGAGCACAAAGTCTGAAGGTGCAGGTCCGCCAGTTATGAGCGGGTCACGGCACCATTTAAAATTACAAGCTCCATGCAATTGCCTTGTGGCATAGAAAATTATACAACCACCTACTGAAAGGCAAAATCTGCCGATTCGACTGGTGTATAAAAATACAAATAATAAAATCAAACATTAATCCATAATTTAACCCAGTACGCCTGTGGCTTATGAACAAAAACAAACTCGTCCACTGTGTATAGTCCCAACTATTTGAAGCGAACGAGTTGCAACAACATCTACTTACATAAACAGTAGATGGGAAACAAGGTGGAAACGCCAAGGATTGCTACTTACACAATTTGGGCACCAAATACCGACAGATTTCAACCTAGTAAGAATCATTAGGTATGTCAAACCTCGTGCACGAACAGGGGATAAATCTAACTCTGCATTTCAAAGTAAATGGCTGCCATGTACCGTAGGGTGCTACTACTACTTATACATTACTTTAATAAAACTAATAAATACAGGCTAACATGAACAATTCAGGACTATTAAAATCTATTGGTAATACCAAAAGTCAAACCTGTTCCTGCCTGTAATAAACAATGAGGACACCTAGTGGAAGGAGGTTGAGGTACTTGCACAATTTGGGCACCAAATACTGACAAATTTCAACCTAGTAAGAGTTGTTGGGTATGTCAAACCTAATGCACGAACAAGGAATAAATCTAAGGCTGCATTACAAAATGAATAGCTGCCATGCACAGTAGGCCGCTAGTACTACTTGCACATAAGTTTAATGAAAACTGTAAAATACAGACTAACATGAACAGTTCAAGACTATTAAAATCTATTGGTGATACCAAGAGTCAAACTTGTTTCTGCCTGTATTAAAACAATGAAGACACCTAGTGGGAGAAGTTTGAGGTACAAGCCATTACCCCCAACAATGTTAGAAGGTATAGAGAAAAGAAGAAAAATATATAAAAGAAAAAATATATAAAAATATTTCTTTTTTTCCTCTATCCCACCCAGTGGTCAAAGAGAGTAAATAGTAGATAGTGAATAAGATGTAAAAATGAAACTATATATACTCTGAGGTTGTCTCGAAAATGATATAAACAGTTAAAACCTCCAACAGTAAAATCCAGGTACTAGACAGTGAAACCAAGTAATCTTAGAAGACTCTTCAATTTTAAAATACAGTGAATGGAGCACATTTCATTTAAACTTGGAAATGTGCTAGCGTCAGTGCGGATTTGCCACGTGAGTTCCAACACTTCAAGGCGGACGGTTTCAGGACCACCTCTCCCATCAGATTTTACACAAATCAATAGCCCTAAACAAAAATTTGTGGTTAGCATTGTCAGCTACATGTTTTGCCAGTGTGTTGATTTTAATTTCCTGATGTGATACGTGTGAGTTTCCTGTCCATTTTGCGAAGTAAAAAGTTGGGCACTGTTGGCACTGGGCAAGGTAAACAACGGCTTTAGATTGACAGTTAAACTTGTGCTTAACTTTGTATTTTTGATCTCTAATCCTGAACTGTACCCCTGTATCCATGTGGGAGCAGAAATTGCACATGTTGCTTTGAAACATGCCTATCCTGATAGGGGGGTGCAACTCATTGACCTCCAAAAGGTGTTTTAGATTCTTTCCTGTCCTCCAGGTAATTTTAGGGTACTCGAGTAGTTTATTTCTAAGGTTGTTGTCATTTCAAATAAACACCCAGTTTTTCTGAAGGTTGGATGAAACTATCTTGTAGTCAGTACAGAATGATGTAAAAAGACTACAAGGTGGTGGGAGTGAACTCTCGGAATGGTGGGTCATGGGCTGATTATTTGGGTACTCGTTGCCATAAGGGCCTTTTAAAATTGGTTGGTATGTCCCCTCTTCTCTCTTATGACTAACCTCTTGGATCAGTTCATCACCAGTTTTTGGGATAACCCCGGGCCAGAAACATAGATCTGAGTGTATTGCATTCCTCTGTGAAATCTGAGAATTTTTACACCATTCGAGCAGCCCTAACCAGCTGACTTTTCACTACAGATCTCTCTTGATAAGTTGAGTGACAGCTGCTGTAGTGAAGGAAGGTGTTGGAATAAGTGTCCTTCCTATGAATTTTAGCACACAATGCATTAATGCTTAAATCTTTCCACAAGTCCACATCCAGGTAGGCGATTCTGTCAGGGCTAAATGTATGTGTAAAAGAAAGGAAATTAGTGGTGGAATTGAAGAAATGTACCAATTCTGTGGCAACTGCTTCGCCACCTCTAATCAACATAAATATATCATCCAAGAAATTTGTGTAGAAGGCAATTTTGTTGTTTATAACTTCATTCTTCTGGATGATTTCTTGTTCCCAATAAGCCATGACGGGTTGGCAAAGCTTCCTCCACAAGGTGACCCCATGGCTACACCTACCTTTTGTAAAAAGATAGTGTTGAAAATCGAGTAGTTACTTGATAGAATGATGTCCAGTAATTCATCCACCAAAGAAATGTCTAAGGTTGGTGCACCTCTCTTTCTCAACATAAAGTTGACCCATTCAGCGCCCACCTCATGTGGAATGGATGAGTACAAGTCCCTCACATCGACCGTTAAGGAAACTGAGAGTATAGTCGAATTCGAGGTCATTAATAGACTGTAAGAATGACCACGAATCTTTGCAGATGTCTGGTTCCATGACAACATATTTTTTTTTTTTAAGTATGTTGCCAACAAATTTGGCACATGGGTAGGTTATGCTATTCCTAGCATCAACCAGTGGCCTCATTGGTTGGTCATGGATGGATTTGTGAATCTTTGGAATCCCAAACAGTTTAGGGATTCTAGGGGCTAACATGGAAAGGTAATTGAAGGCTGCAGTATCGATTTTTTTCCCTTCAATAAAAAGGTCGTTCAAATATGAACGTATCCTATTGTATGCTGTGTTTAGTTCGTGTCTAGATCTTACTTCATAAGTGTCGCCCCTTAAAACACTCAACATCCTGTTAACATAGTCCTCTTGACCCATAATTACTGCACCACCACCTTTGTCTGGTTACATTACCCTGACACCAGTTCCCTTAATAGACCATAAAAGTTCCTTTTCTTCAAGAGTAATGTTAGTTTTAACATAACTTTGTATACCTTTGTTATGTAAGGAACATCTCCGGTCAAGTTCACACATTGTATCAAAAAGTGCGATGGATTCATGTAAAGCCGGTAAGAAAGTATTGGACACATGTAGCCTGTTATTAGGCATATTGTCTCCAAGTAGTACATTTAAGTTAAGTTTCCTAGAGAAGAGTTTAAAATCAATAATAGTTTTTACCAAATCAGCTTTAGTGTTGGGGACAAAGGGGTGTTCCCTTTCGCTAAGAGATCCACTAAAGGTTGTTCAATAGCAATGTCAATAAAATTAAAGATTTTGAAATCCCTGTTGGTATTCAACAAAATAATAGATTTGTTTGACACTGCATTAGTGTCCATTACCTGTCCCTTCTCCCCCTCTTGTTGTAGTAATTGTTGGAATTGGTCACCCTCTGTGGTTGATGGCATAGGTTGCAATACGAGGCTCCTGCCCGAAAATTTGTTTGTACATCCCGATTGTGCTCATGTTTGGCTTGGGGCCCTGTTACCACAGAAGAGTAACTGGCTAATCCTGCCTCGCTCATGGAGGCATTGTGCATTTGTTTCCTTACTGGAAAACTGGGGCCATTTAAATTTTCTCTGGACCCAGAGGGTCCTTGGTTGATATTGCTAACCCAGTCATCAGGTTTTTGACTTTTAGCCTGATGACCTTGAGAGGGAGGGGGTGGTGGTTAGGCTTGATTGTTGCTATATGCTGCCCCATCACGATTCAGTTTCTTTAACTTTGTTTCTTTAATTTTAAAGATGTAAGAATCAATGCTATTGAATATACTCTCATAATCAAATTTGTGTCGGTCAAAGTCAATATTTTGCTGCAGCAGTTGGTCTAAGTTTGTGGCCTTTTCCATGAGTGCCTCACACTGAATGGTATAGTGTTTGCACATTAGGTCCAACAATTCTAGACCATGTTTGTTGAAAAGTTTTACTAAATCAAGGTAGAAGGCCGAACCAGTATTGCCAGGAACGTAGGCCCTTTGGAACAATCCCCTCACTGTTACATTCTTTGAAATAAGCTATCTCTAGCTGTGTTTTTTTATATTTAAACAATTTCTGGTCAAAAATTTTTAATTGTACAGAAATGTCAGTTACCCCTCTAGCCGGTTGCTCCTCGTCATTGCTGCTGGTTGAGTTTTGAAGAGATAGAGGCTCTGTGAGCCACTGGGCAAAGTTAGGAGCTCCAATAAGCTCAGGGGAAACACTGACTTCTCCATTGGAAATTCGATTTTGCACATTCACCGCCGACCTAGAGTTGTTAGTTGGTTGTGTCCCAGAGCCCAACCATGAGCTCACATCCGTACCACCAGTTGTTTGGGGCGTTACTGCATGCCAGACTGTGTTACTGGGGTTGCTAGATAAAGTATCCAGTCACATGGTAAGCGTGTCAACTCTGTCTACCAGTAATTCCATCAACGATTTAAGTTTTGATAAGTCGTCCTCTTTTTTTCCTCATTGTTTATTACAGACAGGAACAGGTTCAACTTTTGGTATTACCAGTAGATTTTAATAGTCCTGAATTGTTCATGTTAGTCTGTATTTATTAGTTTTATTAATGTAATGTACAAGTAGTAGTAGCACCCTGCGGTACATGGCAGCCATTTACTTTGAATTGCAGCATTAGATTTATCCCCTGTTCGTGAACTAGGTTTGACATACTGAACGATTCTTACTAGGTTGAAATTTGTCAGTATTTGGTGCCCAAATTGTGTAAGTAGCAATCCTTGGCGTTTCCGCCTTGTTTCCCATCTACTGTTTATGTAAGTAGATGTTGTTGCAACTCGTTCGCTTAAATTAGTTGGACTATACACAGTGGACAAGTTTGTTTTTGTTGATAAGCCACAGGCGTACTGGGTTAAATTATGGCTTAACGTTTGATTTTATTATTTGTACTTTTTATACACCAGTCGAATCGGCAGATTTTGCCTTTCAGTAGGTGGTTGTATAATTTGCTATGCCACAAGGCAGTTGCATGGAGCTTGTAATTTTAAATGGTGCCGTGACCCGCTCATAACTGGTGGACCTGCACCTTCAGACTTTGTGCTCTTTACTGGGTCAAATATGACTTGATGCTTAAATCCAGTTTGTATTACACGACTGTTTTAGCTGTGAGTATTGTCTTATTTAGTTTGATGGTAACTGTTGTATGGACAATGCGAATGCAGGCAACTAGTTCCTTTGCTCTGTGTTTGATCTGCCCACAGGGGTCAAAACACGACTAAATATTATAACTTAGTTTGTTTTGTATGACAGTTTTACCTGTAGGTATTACCTTTTATAGTTGTGTTTTTAATTGTTTCATGTATAAAGGCGAATATATGCAGCCCGTTCCTTTTACACTGGGTTGTGACTTGCTCACAGCAACGGGCTCTTGATTTTAGACCTAGAGCTGTTTGGCATACCTAATTTATTTATGTTTTTATCTAATGGTGTGACATTTATTTGTGGATATTAACGTTTAAAGGGGCATGCATGCAGCCCGTTTCTCTTTTCTCTTTTACTGTGTTGTGACCTACTCTTAGTGAGTAATCATGACTTTATGCTAAAAGTCAGTTTGAAATACGTGACAGTTTTTCTGCAGGTATTGCATTTTGGCTTGTGATTGAAAC
Organism: Protopterus annectens; assembly: GCF_019279795.1. Classification (NCBI taxonomy): domain Eukaryota; kingdom Metazoa; phylum Chordata; order Ceratodontiformes; family Protopteridae; genus Protopterus; species Protopterus annectens. The sequence continues at coordinate 685,988,967 of NC_056745.1, read as the reverse complement.
TGTGTTATGCATAAAGGTGAGTGCAAGCAGTCAGTTCCGCTTATATTATACTGTGTTGTGATTTGCTCACAAAGGGGCGTGCTCGTGGATCCAGACCTAGAGCTGTTTAGCATATCTAATGAATCAAAATTTTTAACCAATAGTGTGATGTTTAATTTAATTGTGGAAGTTAAAAGAAGGAGCGTGTATACTGGTACTTTGTCTGAAGAAGTCTTGGGATTGCCTGAGACTAAAAGTGCTTTACAATAAACGGTTCAGACTGCCTGACTTGTTCTGTGGTGACTTGCGTTATTCAGCTCGTTTTTTTGCCTTTGTTCATGAGTTTTTTTAGTTTGTAAATGTTTTGATGGTGGTAACACATGGTTCAGCAAGAAAAATGGTCACAAGATCACATAGAAGAATGGCTAACATGCAACTCTGGTAGACTTCCTCCTAATAAGGAAAGGGCACTGGAGTAGAATTGGAAATTACAAAGTCATCCCCAGTTAAACAATTGACCCACAGCATAAATCACTGGTTGCCACAGTCCGCTGCAAGCAATGGTCAGAGAAGGCTCTGATGGACAGACTAGGCTGAAGACCTGGATGTTGACTGTAGAGAGTGCACAAGAGTTAAAGGGAATACTCTGGACTCGTAACACCTTGGGAAGAAGAGAAAATAGTTAAATTAAAGACTGGCAATGCCTCAAAACAGCATGTGTAAGTATTGTAGAACAGAGATGCAGATGAGCCAGGTATGGAAATAGGGTAAATAAGGAAAGCTAGTAGTGGAATGCAGATGTTCAGGGAGTCCTCAAAAGAAAGGAGTGCAGGAAAAAGTGAGAAATTGAAAAAACAGACAAAGATAAATGGAATACTTGGCTAATGGAGCAAGTCTGCAGAGCAGTCTGTCGATGGCACAAAGAAATCCTTGGGTTGCAAAGCAAGTACAGAAAGATAAAGATGGTCCTCAGATGCCCTTCATAAGGGGTGCCAGCAACAGCCTGTTCACCAGTCCACAGGACATCACAGGCAAATGGAAGGAGCACTTCCAGCAGCTTCTGAATGAAGGAAAGAAAAAAAACACAAACTGTACTGCCCCAGACACAGGCTTTGATTAAAGAAGAGGAGCCCACCCTTGAAATGGGATCAACTTTATGGAAAATGAAGTCAGGGGAAATGGATACTGAGGTCACAGCAGATATGCCTGAGATCTTGGGCGTGTTAGGGGAGAAATGGCTGCTGAATGTACTCCTAGCATTATGGAAAGACCCATTTCAGGTGACTGGAGAATAAGCATTCTAGTGCCACTGTACAGGAACAAAGGGGACATTCACAACTGTGGCCATTACAGAAGCATTAAACTCTTGGCACACTGCATGCAAGTGCTGACAGAGAGTGATTGATAAATGAATGCACATAGTAGAAGAAAGCTGGGAGATGAGCTGTTTGGATTCAGATCAAGATGCAGCCGGACTCTATGCTTGCAGTGGGATAATAATGAAGAAGGTGGAGAGGAGTCCAGCTGAACATTCCTAGACTTGGAGAACATATGTGACAAGGTCCCAAGAAAAAGGTGATTTGAACAGTCCCATGTTTGTTCAGAGTCCTAGAAATACTGGAAAATGAGTACGTTCTTTGTGCAAGGAACCAATGACCAAAGTATAAACAGTGTTTTAATGGGAGTGGATGTGCTTCAGCTTTCAGCTGCGAGTCTATTGCTGTTCGTATTGGTGGTTGACTATGTTAGTAAATGGATTGGAAGAGACAGATAAAGCTACTGTATACAGACAATGAGGCATTTCAAGCAGGAACTTCAACAAATGATGGGGGAATTGAATGCAAAACTGAAGGCAATGGGCAGTAACATAGTTATCTGTTGGGGGAGAGGAGCAACTGTGCAAAGTGTGTGTGGGGGGGTGCAACTAACCTATCCCAATCTTTTTGTTAATGCAATACTTACTTTTAAAAGCTACTATTGCATTTGCGGTCAAACCCTGAGTGTTGTAGCGCTTCATATGTAGTCTAAACTGGAGCAAGCAGTTTGCTGTTGTTTAAAAGAAAAAAAAATGTTTTAACTAAAACCTGAGCATTGAAGCACTCCATGCAGGCGGGGTGTAAACTATAGCAAACGGTTAGCTACAGATATTTTTTTTTTTTTTATGTTGAGGAAGATTTGGGGGCAGGGCACAGAAACAGGACCTGAATGGCTGGGGCAGGAAGGAGGGGTTTGTGTAATGCATCTGTCCACCTGGTTGGTATACCAGTAAAAGCAAGATCTGTTGTGTTTTTTTTTTTTTTTTTTTTTTAACGGAAGTGTGTGTGTGTGTGTGGGGGGGGTGGGGGGGTGTTGTAGATCAACTATAATAAGCCCATTGCTTATAAAGTATCGATTGGCTTATTACAGTGAAGTGCTTGTTTTATTTATTTTTTTCGGAGAGGATGTGTTACTTCACAATTTCATCCAGGGGCTAGTTGAACCAGCTATTCTTCTGCACATGAGATGAAACTGAAGTACAGACAAGACTATTGTCAGTTGTCATGGCAGTAAATGGGCAAGTGGGATCATAAGATGTTAACCTTTTTCAGTTTTCCCTTTTGTCTCAAGTACGTGGGAGGGGTGCGTAGCAAAGGAATGTTTGAATGAATAATTCAAAGCTAGAATCAGAGGTTCTGCAGTGAAATGGCATAGTGTTAGTGGTAATGTGTGAAATAAGAATGCCAAAAACGATGAAAAGTAAGGTGCACAAAAAAATGGTGTAACCATTTTTTTTATGGCAGATAAACCTGGGCTATGAAAGCAGCAGCTGAGGAAGTTTGAGTGATTGCTGTGAAGTGCCTGAAGATGAGTGGTAGGATGCATATTGTGGACAGATAGACATGAAAGAGCAAAATGGCAATTGCAGAGAATGTCAAAGAGAACCGATTGATTCAAAACGTGTAGGAATGCAGAAAACAATTTGTTAGAGATAATTTGGGAGAGCTGATAAGGCAAGAAGAAATGAAGACATCCAGCCAAGATATGGATGGATTGCATGCGGGAAAGTGTGGGACAGTCTGGCACAACTGTCAGAGGCAGGAGTGTGTCAGTGAATCAAAGGGTACCTATAGTTGATGCAACGTCCTGAACCATGTAGGAAAACAGGATTGATGATGGTGATGACAATTAATTAAATCCTTTGCAACCCCATGTGGTGGGCTGTACATCCACACCCCCTTTACTTAAATATGCCAACTCAGTTGCACAACCATTGAGAAAAGGGGAAATACCACATGGAAGGATTCTGTGCCACTGTACAAAGAGGAACTACAATAGCAGTGATTTTGTATATGTAACCACAGTCAAACGGTAAAACTGCTTTGTGTATTTCTATAAATTTCTGTTTCGCTGTTAGAACTATTTGTAACCATGTCACGTTGGTCTATATTAAATCAGCGAACTCTTAGAAAAGCAAATGCTGATTGAGCGACCCCAGTTCACCGAACGCTCGGAACAGCGATTTTTTTCCCAGGGAAAAAAAATGCTGTTCCACCAAAAAAAAAAAAGGAAGGAAGTAGGTCAATCTTAAACCAATTTGAATAAGAGTCTACTAACAACAAGTAATGTTGACTATTCCACTTAAAAATATCAGTGGCTATTTTTGACCAAGGGAGTTCAGGAATCTGGCTTAGCTGAAGTGGTTCTTTCTGTTGATGTGGTTTAGCACTGTTACACACGGAACAAGATGATGGCACTGTCTTGTGACATAGAAGGCCATAATACTAGATCTCTCGCCCTTCTTTTGGTAAAGTCCGCTCCTAGGTGACCACGATGCAAGATAGTAATGTACTTGTCTTGCAAGGACTTTGGAACAATTACTTTCGGATCTTTCATAATGATACCATTATCAGGCAAAATCTCATCTCTGTGTGGAAAATAAGGTTGCACTTGAGGTAAACTATTCAACAAGGATGGCCATCAAAGAATCTAAAGTGGTAACTTGAGCCTCTGTAAAACTGCATCTGTGGCTGTATGATCTATCAGCTCATTAAGACATGTGGAAGAAAAATTTCTCACTTCCATGACTTCAAAATCAAGGTCCTCATTCTCGGGCTGTTCAGTGATGTTTCTGGACAATCTGGACAATGTATCAGCAAGATAAGGAAGTTTGCCTTTCTTGTAGACGAGTGAAATTATACTTTTGCAATCTCAACATCATACGTTACAATCTGGTTGGAGCTGTATGTATGGGCTTTCTCAAAATATTGACTAGAGGTTTAGTTGGCTGTTTTGCTCTGGATAGGTCTACCATAAACATAATCATGGAACTTTGAACATGCAAACACAATTGCCAAAAGTTCTTTTTTGATCTGAGCATACTGCATTTCAGTTTGGGTAGGAGTTTTCAATGCATAGGCAACAGGTTGACCCTCTTGTAGAATAACTGCACCTAAACCAAATTTTGAAGCATCACAGGAAAGAGTAACTGGTTTGTGAACATCATACTATCTGAGAGTTGGTGGACTGGCAATTCTCCGTTTCAGGACATCAGATGCTCTTTGGTGCTGTTTTAACGAAGACTAGGATACATCTTTGTGTTAGCTCTCTGAGTGGTGCTGTTTGACTCCAGTCTGGAATTCATTTACCTAGGTAGTTAACCATCCCAAAAAAAGTTGCAGGGCTTGAACATTGTCTGGATCTGGCAACTCGAGGATGGCTATTTGTTTGGAAGGGTCTGGTCATAGGCCTGAACTTGTAAATGACTGACCAACATAAGAAACGTCACGTTACCTAAACTTACATTTTTGAGGATTCAGCTTAAGATTCGCTTCACATGCTCTTTTCAGAACTTTCTTGAGGTTTCTGTCATGCTCAGCTTCACCATTACGTACTAGTATGTCATCTACTATAATAGCATAAGTATACCCAGAAAAAATTTGCTCCATTGCACATTGAAAGACTTCACTTGCAGAATTTATCCCAAATGGCCTTCTCAAAAATCTGTACCTTCCAAACAGATACTGAACGTAGTTAGCACTGAGGATTTCTTGTAGAGCAAAATTTGCCAAAATGACCTCTGCATCTAAGACCAAAAAAAAAAAAAGTGGCATTTAGCATCAGAGCAGTGAGTTCTTTGACTGTACACATTGGCTGATGTCTTTAGTGCTTTGTTCAAATCTCGTGGATCAATACATATTTTATGTCATCTGAGCTTTGAAGATATCCGCTCAGTTGATTCGTCCACTGGACAAAATCACACCTTGTTGCACCATTTTTATCTAGCTCTGCTTTGACTCTGTTCTGCATAGCTATTGGAACTTTCCTGGGTGGCTTGATAACTGGACTGACATCTGGGTGTAACTTCATGGAGTACACAACTGGAAGCTTGCCTAGTTTTGTCTTTGAAAAGATCAGCATAGGTAGAAAAAAATATGTTGGGCGAAATTAGAGTAGTGGTCTTTCAAGCTAACATGATGGACTTCCTTATTAAATGAAAACAGTCCCATTTTTAAACTGTCTGTGAGCCCTAATAATGACTGGACATGACTCTTGACCACATAAAATAACAAGTCGTAACTTTTCCCAGCAGAGTAACATAGAAGCACTACTGAAATTTCATTTTAAATTTCTTCACCTCCGTAAGCTTCACACACTTTGCCAAATCAAGCCTTTCACCAGCACATACTCTAGCAAATGTTTCTGCTGACATAACATTGCACTTGGAACTCCTGTCAAATTTGAGCTGTGTGGGTTTCCCATTTATCCAAACAGTACAAAATACTTCATTTTTTGCTCTTAAATCTACTGCATTTACTGTTTCATGAAACACTGACAACACCAACATAAAAAAGTAGGGTTGCAGCTTTCTAACTGATCAACTTGTTTCTTTGAATGTTCTTTTTTAATAAAAGAATGTATGCCCTTTGATTTGCAAAACCTTTTGAAATTATTCCACTTATTGCATTTGTGGCATTGCTGACCAAAAGCTAAACATTTTTCCCTTTTAGATTTGTGATTTCCACCACAATTATGACAGTTGGCAATGAAACTAGGTTGGGGCCCATGCTTTGACTTTACTATCTCACTCTTGTGCTTCACCGAGGCTGTGCAAACTCTGGAACTTGCTGGAAAGCTCTGGGGTTCACCAGTGACTGTTGCATGGGGCTACAGTTACAGCCATGTGCTGCATACTGTCAACATGAGCTCTAGAAGTTACTGGAAGCATGCATTTCTCATTTGTAAGCATATTTGTGTGCTTTTCTGTGAGCTTGTATGTCTGACAAATCTCAGTGGCCTTATTCAATTAAAATTACTGTCAAGAAGCAAAATCTTTCTCATAGCATCATCTTTAATACCATGCACAAGTATGTCTTTTATTGACTCATCCCTTAAGTCACCAAATTTGCACGTTTTAGCCTTATTTATCAAGTCTGTTATATGTGCTGCAAAAGTGTCACCAGGCTTTTTATCCCTTGAGTAAGATTATTGCCTTTCCATTGTAATGTTTCTCTGGGGGTGTGACACCCCACCACTGACCACAGTATTCAAGTATTCTCTCACCCTCTAGCCCCCCCTCGGGTCCACTCTCTATACATTAATCCTTTGTCCCAGTATACAGATTCCCCCTTCCCTTGAGAAGTCAGGTGCCTCCCTGGCTACCTCCCTCAGGCCTTGTAATGTAGGGTCTGAGAGCTGAGCCTGTCTCAACTCTCTCTTTGTAACCCTTCTCAGCTCCCCTTCCACAGGAAGTCTGGTATTCTCTGACAGCGGTGCCTCACTGTCAGCCTGGATACTACTACTCCCCTCTGCCCTTGCAGTCACTCTGTCCAAGGAAACATCAGTACCCACCAGCAGTTGTGGCTCACCCTTGGTCTCACTGCTACAGGGTAGCTCCCTCTCTGAAGTAACCACCACACCAGTCCTGGCTTCAAGTCTGCTGTCTGTCTTGGTCTCCCCCAAGCTACCTGGCCCACAAGAAGAAGTGTCAGTTTAGAAATAGCAGTTACAGCTTTACCATGAAGTAAGGCAGTCAGGAACCCTACCCAAAGTCCTTGATCAATATTATACTGTTTGCATACCCTTTCAAACATGTGAATAAAACTATCAAAATGATCACCCTCTGTAACTTGTCAGACATTTTACTCACCTTTATTGCTTCTGACGTTAGGTTTCTCCCTTCCCTATTACCTCCATGAGCCTGGCGAAGAGTCAGCATCTCCTTTTCCGTGTTGCCTCTGCCTCTCATTCTCCTCAGCTTCCAGATATGTCAGTTTCTCTGCTGATTTAGTTTCCAAATGTTTGGTCTCCAGTTCATCTCTTTAACTCCAGACAGATCTTGAAGACCTTGGTGGAAAGGTTGAACTGTCCATTTTTTGAGAGTTGTACCTCCCCAAGGCCAGTCTGGTTGTCGTCCTGGTTAGCGGTCTGTGATGCAGCTGTGACTAAGGCTGCAATCATCTCTGCTTTAGTCATGTTGGCATGCTCCAGGTCTTTGGATTGGTACGTCTCAGCCAACTGGCTGCTTGTCAGCTTGCTGTGCTTCTCTGCTGACATCCTTGTCTGCTCTCCCTGACTGACTAAGCTAACAAAAAAAATACAAAATAAAACTATTGTGATATGAAACTCTGAATGTTCACTGTGTAGCTGATTGAGAGTACAAATGCCTTCTTTTGTAAGCACTATTTACAGGCAACAGGAATTCAGGATCCACACCACTGAATCCTAATATGTGGCTATCCTACCACTGCCAACTAATATATGTGACGCCCCACCACTGGCAACAGTAATCAAGGAGCCTCAATCCTCACCACAGCACCAGTGGGGAGTGTACATTGGGAGTATAAGTACACACACACTGTTTTCCAGATGTAGCTCTTTGCATCAAGTACAGCTTCCCTTAAGAACAAACACAGACCACAGTCAGTCCGGTGCTGGTTTCTCTTTTTTCTCCAAATCCCCAATAAGACTTCCCACTGGCACAGCTATAGAATTGAGATCTCAGCTGAGTGACCAAGCCATGACTTCCAGCAGTCTGTGTCCAACGAGTGCTTCATGTCCCTGCCCAAGTAGCTGACGCACACAGACACACACACACAGACACACACACACACCTGGGAAAGGCTGGCACAGGTTTACTAGCTATGTGCCCCCTTTCACACAGACTATAAGGTAGTTATCACTGCCGCCAGCCAACTCTCATCAGCTACTTTAAGGCTCTTAATAAAGGGTGTCCAATCTTACTGTGTAATGTTACTATCAATACAAATGTTAGTTTGACCAAGAGCAAGGCTATTAGGAGTGGCCTACACAGTGTCACCAAATATGCAAGTACTCTCATAGTTTAAATATGTCTCGCAAAGATCAGCCACAATGAAATGTTTAAATATATTTAATAATAGGTAAACGAACAAGACAATACTAAATGTATATTTACTATTATATCAGAGTTCAAAATCACAGGAAATATTTAAAACCTTGCAGGACAATCTAAAATAAATAAAGAAAAACATTTAAGCTGAGCTTTGCTATATTCCTGACTGTATTTAAGAGAATTACTGTACACTAATAACTTCATAGCAAGCAAAAGACATGTGGTGAGTAGATCTTCATGTTGTCAGGTCAAAGACAAATACAGAATAGTATCTTTCTCTCTCTGAGACTTCCCAAATCAATATCACAAATATTCCTGCTGGGATAGTTGCAGAATGACATCATTTCTTGTCATCTGACTTCACTTCCCAGGCTCAAAACAACCATTGAGGCCAGCTGGTAGCATTTAGTGTCTACCTGTGAAAATACATAGACTGCCAATCTTTTGGCAAATGGTGGAAGTTGTAAAATAATTTACATTCCACCACATTTAAAGACCATAAAATAGCTTCTCTAGTACAGACATTGTCTCTTGTTGCACTTAAACTGAAAGATAACATATTTTAATGGCCCAGCCATAAATTAATTTAATTTCAACTATTTTCTGAAGTTTTGCAAGTTAACCTCCTGTGTTCCAGTTTCCCGTTAAAATATATACACTTAAACAGTTACAATAACGTATATACATTTTGTTCTTTTCCAGTAAACTACACTGTGGATACACCCTTAAGCTCTGCACTTTGTAAAATACCTTTTCAACACACACTTATGTACCCACAATTTGGTATACACATAATATACAGTTGTAATACAGTTGTAACACAAACATCTTGAATGAATCATGTTGATATTCACAAATGGCATATAATTATTTACAGAATTCCGGATAACTGGACTGGCAGTATCTCCTTTCATGACAAGGGGTTACACATTTCTCTAAATTTACATTTTAAGCACTCAGGGTCCTCCCTTGACTTAGCCAGTACAACAGTATGACATTTTCCCCCCTCTCCTGCAAAGATGATAGGTGCATATGCAAATGAACGCTCCCTTTCAATGGCTTCTGACCCAGCTAAATTAAGTAGAATAAATGCCTTTTATCAGAAAATGCAGCCTGTATGAAAACATAGTCTTGTTCAAACACTCTCCAGTTTACTGCAATATTATTGTCAAATACAAATGCACTTGGGTTTTCAAAATCCGTCTGTCATGGAAACAAATTATGCCCAAACAAACTGAAAAATATGGCCCTTGTAATTATGTACAAATGAGCACACAGCCAGCAGCATGTAATAACATTCAAATGCACAAGAAACTCTTCTAAACACTGTATCTTGCAAAATATCTTTACTGTAATACTGCACAAGCATGTGAACACTTCATATACTTCTGATAACTTGGATATGTTTAATACGAAAAATATGTGCTTTGTGAAATATGTAGTCATTCCTTTTGATTTTTTATGCAATTCAGACTTTATTTCAAACATTTTCCATAGTAATTTGAATATATTTTTCAATAGCCAACATATCAGTTTATTTAAATATTGTTTAGAGCATTCTGTATGCTTTTTGTATTTTGCGAATAAGAAATTGTTTGAGCAAGTTTTAATATCTGAAATTCGTTTCTGACCTGTTTGCGAATTATACATGCAGTAGGGAATAAAATATAAACTAACTGAGTAACAGACAGACCTTACCATGCTTACATCTCAACAGCTTACTACAAAATGGCAGTTAGACTTGCATGTGCTTAGTATTTATACACTTGTGCAAGCCCTAAGATAGCTTCTTAAAGATACATGCACACACATTGATCTACATAACCTGTGTTATATAGATAATGTCAATAAAGCTAGAGATGACGATAAACTCGTCTTATTTCTAGAGTTGGCTAAAGTCTTCAATTGTTTTGGCACAGCAGATGATGACTTCAGATGTTCTGATTGGGTCTTTCTCAGCCCACCTTTCTTTGGTTCAAAAATTACCTATCCAGTAGGTGTTAGTAAAATGGCACTCCCCCTCCCTTCATACCTCCCATTCACCATCAGTATACCACAGGGCTCTGTCTTTGGTCTGCTCATCTTTAACATTCTTATCAAAACCCTCCACAGATCCACACAGCAGGCCTCCCTAATACAGTACGCAGATGACTGTACACTTGTTTACTACTACTTCTTTCGGCTTTTCCCGGTTAGGGGTCGCCACAGCAGAACTTCGGTCTGCTAATGATTGGGAGTAGATTTTTATGGTGCCAGCCCGATGCCCAACCTTCAGCGAAGGCACGCCCATTCACGCATGTCTTTCGAATGCCGCTCGACCGCAGGGACGACATGCAGACTCCACACAGAAGGCGCTCCAACCGAGAATCGAATGGGAGATCCTCTTGCTGTGAGGCTGCAATGCTACTGCTGCACACACTCGTTTACACATCTGACAATTTGACACATCTCCAGAAAATTAATCAGGAAGCTTCAACAGCAACTGAAACATGGCTTTGTAATTCGCAGCTCATTCTCAATCCTAACCAAAAAAAAAAAATTTTTTTTGAAGTCCCTCTTCAGTGAAAAAAATAAAAATTTAAAGTCCTCTTTCTTGATAATACAGCAACTGAAGTCACTTCTTGTACCAGATTATTAGGGATGATAGTGGATGATTCTTAAATTCAACCTGCATATACAAAATTGTAGAAGAAAAACACCTAAAAAAATAGGGATGTTTTATAGAGTCGAAAACGTTCTGCCACTACTTGCCTCCTCCCCACACATCTTTATAGTGCTCTCATCATTACTAACCTTCAGGTATCACTAAATTCAAGTGTTGAGCAATGCTATATATAACAAATTTGCTAAATTTGCAGCAAATATCCTTGAACCTGTATAGCAGTAAAAAGCCTCAATTGATTTAGAACTATCCCACCAATACGTATACATAGCTTCTCACCACCTATAAAATTATCCAGAAGCATCTGCTTGTCCAGCACCAATTATTCTATATAACTATGTTCCCAGTTGGTAATTATGATTTAATGACCAAAAACTCCTGTCTACAAACCTATCACATCTGCTTGGCTGTCTCTTGTACCATGTTGCGAAGGCCTGGAACTCCTTATCTCTGTCCATAAGGACAATACCCTTCCTTCCACCCTTCAACACCATTCCAAATGACTTTCTAGCCAAGAGCTGGCTCTGTTATTGCTCAACACTAGGATAAAGTATATTCCTAAGTGTGGATAAATACCTATTCATATCTACATCTCCTTATTTTCCCTTCTTCACTCACTTCCTTACTTCTATCAATTTCTTTCCACTAGCTTTCTCTAGATATACCATAACCCGTTTTTTCTCTCACTCCATATTGTAATTCTGTTTGTATCATACCAATTTTACTATTAATTTCTCTGTAAACTGGCTAAAATTTCTCTAACTATGAAGTCATTGTCATAGACCTTGTATCCATTCTTAACCAGTGTTTTCATATTATGTTTAATTTGGTATAGTTTAAACTTTAGTGGGGTTTTTGGTATTTTTAGATACTGTAAAATATTTTGCAGTACATTGGAGCTTTTCTTCCTGGGCCTCCACTGAAAATGGGGTCCTACCCAGTTGGACTTTCCTGGTAATCAGATGTCAATAAGTAAATAAAGTAGTACGAGAACCTTTCTGATATGCTTTAGACTAAATATCTGATGTTCATCGTGTTTCACTGTTGCAGTCCTTCCTTACAGAATAGGTTATCTGGCTCCCGGTAGCCCATAGTTGGCCAGAATACCAAAGTCCTTGGTATATGATGTTGGCTGCCTTCGGTCTAGGCCGGACGTCCGGTACAAAAGAAGGCAGCCGATGCCATTTACTCAGTCTTTCTTGCCGCGGAGCCCAAAGCAGAAGCATTTTGCATGAGTGCTGGTCAGTCGAGTACCTTCTTTTTGTATTCTGACTGCTTTGTTGAAGACATCCTCAGATAAGTACCCTGTTGGGGACCCTCTTTTCTTGCTTTAAAGAATGTCAGAGAAAGTTAATAACTGTCTTGCCTGTGGAAAACAGATTCTGCACTGTGATTTTCACTCCTATTGTATTACTTGTTAGGACCTTGAACATGACGTCCCTAATTGTGTTCTCTGTGCTTCTTTCAACCCGCCTACCATACGCCATAGAGCTAGGATCTTGTTCAAGCATTTCGGAGTTTGGCCTACGTTTGTCGGTATGGCGTCTTCTGGTCTCCCGACTTCAGATGTTCCAAAGAAGTGCAAGGATAAGGACAGTGACCGGCTTGGGGTCAAATTAGCCGCCGATGTCCCTGTTAAGTTGGTTGTTGGCCCGGCAGTAGTCAGTGAGGCGCTTTCTTTGCCCCTGCAGTCCACGGATGTTCAGCAACAGGCGTCTGCGGAGACCTTTTCTGAGTCCTCCATCCCGCAAGCTTCCACTTCGCCTTCTGATCCTCTGTCAGTCACCGCCTCTGATGGATCCAGAGCCGCTAAGCAGGCACCGGCTTCTGAGGCCTCTCTTCTCCAGCCGGAGACCAGATCCAGACAGGCAACCTTGATTCAGACTTTTGCGGTGGCTAGGCCTCCTGAGTCCCTCCGACTTTCTAGCAGGCCTTCCAGCCAAAAATCTACTCCTAAGCAGGCGTCTGCCTCCCCTCAAATGCCTCAGGCTCAGGTGGTTAAAATGGCTAGTGATCTCTTGACCCTTATCAAGGGCTCTCAGCCACCTCCTTCTAAAAGGATTAGGGAATTGTCCCCAGAAGCTTTCTCTGCCTCAGATTCTGAGGTTTCCAGCAACTCTGCTTACGAAGAGGGAAACTCTCCACTTTTTTCTGGTTTTGAGGATTCTGATGCAGAAGACTCCATCCCTTCTGCCTCCCCTCCAGAAGATTTTTCTTTTGGGGATACTCTGAATACTCTTAGGGAGCATTTCAAATGGGAAAGTCAGAAACGGATTAGGGAATTCTTGGATTTGCCACAGCATAAGCCTTTGGCTATCCCTACGGTTATGGAAGTTGTTGATGTTTTCATGGAGAATTCTTTGACTCCTAATTCTATTCCTCCTGCTCCCAGAAAGCCTGACTGGTATTATAGAGGTGTTCTTCATGTTTCACTGTTGCAGTCATTACATTTGGGTTATCTGCTTGCAGGTAGCCCTCAATCGGCCTGATTAACAAAGTCTTGCGTCCTGCGTCGGTTGCTGTCCCTTCTTCCATGACGTCAGGTCATCGGGGGTATAAAACATGCAGCCGATGCCATTACATCAGTCTTTCTTGCCGTGCAGTGCCCGAAGCAGTTAGCAAGTGCCAGTCGTCCGACTCCTGAAATTTTCGTTTGAGTTTCAGAACCGAAGTCTTCAACTAAAGCTAAGTACCCCATTGGGGAAACTTTTTCTTGCTCCTTACCGATGTCAGTAAAAGTTAATAATTGCATTACTTGTGGAAAGCAAATACCTCCTAAGGATTTTAATTTGTACTGTATTCCTTGCCTAGGCCCTGACCACGACGTACCTTGCTGTCGGTTTTGTGCTTTATTTAATCAGCGCACTATCCATCGTCTGTATATTTTCGCCTTGTTCTCAGTTTAATTATCCAGACATGTCGTCGGTTAGTCATCCGACTACCGGGATCCTGAAAAAACGCAAAGATAAAGACAGATAGGCCGCCGAGGTCCAAAGCTGCAGACAACGCTTCTCCTAAGCCAGTCACCAGTTTGCCAGTACTCAGTGAGGCACTTTTGCAGCCCCTGATACCCGCTACTTCTGATTCGCAGGCCTCTACTGAGACCCATTTGGAGTCCGGTATGCCGCGAGATGCTTCAGCTATGGAACCTGCAGATGTCTCTACCTCGGATGGGTCTGGAGCCGCTGTGCAGGCACCGGCTTCTGAGGGTGTATTCAGGCCTATGGACTTGCATATTAAACCGATGCCTCCTTCTTCACTTAGGCCTAAATCTCAAACCATGCCTAAAAAAACGACGCCCAGACCACATGCTCGGGCCTCTATGCCTAAAAAACAAATGATAAGAATGACTGAAGATTTAATAACTCTAATCAGGGGTAGCCACCCCCCATTTTCTAAGAGGCCTGGAGTAGCCACCCCCCCCTTTTTCTAAGAGGCCTAGGACTGAAGTTGTTTATGAATCTTCTGACCACGATTCTGTTTTTTCTGATTCTTCTGATGATCTGGATTTGCCCTTATTCACTTATGAGGATTCTGATGCAGAGGACTGCATTCCCTCTGCTTCCCCTCCAGTTGATTTTTCTTTTGGAGAAACCTTACATACTCTAAGGGAGCATTTCCACTGGGAAAGCCAGGATTTTTCAGATTCAAAAAAGAGGCTTAGGGATTTCTTACTCCTACCTCAGCATAGGCCTTTAGCTATTCCTCCTGTACTAGACATAGTTGATGATGCTTTCTCGGAATCTAGTTTGGCCCCTGATTCCTTGCCTCCTGCCCCCAGAAAACCTGACAGACACTACAGGGTCCCCGAGTCACACAAGTTCCTTTTTAAAAATCCTATTGTGGATCCAGAGACTATTTCACAGGGGCCCAAGGACATTAAGGCTTCTACTGCTAAAAATCCTACCCCTTCTGATAGAGACTCTAGGGCGCTGGATAGATGGGGTAAGAAGGTTTACACTTCTGCAACCTTGGCCATTAGGACTTTAAACTGCCAGTTTCATATGTTAAAGTATCAGCAACATGTTATTGGATTGCTTAAACAGAAAATTATGTTGATTCCTGACTCTGTGGAAAATAAAGAATTACAGGATTTAATGCATTCTGCTGAACAAGTTGGAAAACATACTTTGCAGTGTGGTTTTGATTCATTAGAGGCCTCTTGCAGGGCTGCTGTTACTGGGTCTGTGCTCAGAAGGCATGCTTGGCTAAAGGAGCAATCTTTGCCTGATTGTTAAAGCTAAATTGTTGGGTGCTCCCTTAAATCAGGACTGCCTGGCAACAAGGCTGAGGAAGTTCTTAAAAAGATGGAAGATAAAGCTAAATCTATGCAAACTGTTAAATATTTCTTGCAAGTTCAGCCTCCTAGATTTAGTAGGCACTGACCCTCTAAGAATTGGTCCTTTCCAGCCCCTTCCAGGTCTTCCCATTTTGCAGTTACGCTTCTCGAGCCAAACCCAGACACAGCAAAAGCCCCAGGTATCAGTCCCAGGGGACACACAGGACTAAGCAGTGGGGGGCTTCTACTTATAAACTGGGAGTAGTAAGACTCCACCCAATGGTAAACTGTCTCAGTGACTTCTGTTTAAAATTTCCAAGCACTTATCAACTGACTGCTCCTTTGGGAGGAAAGATTGCTCTTCATGCAAAGCACTGCAAACTCATTACCCAGGACAAATGGGTTTCATATATAGTGTCCCAGGGATAAAGATTTCACTTCCACACGTTGCCAACACCAAGCGGGTGGCTGGACCTACCCCCAAATCAGTGGGCAGAGGCCCAAAAACAAGTACTTTCCCCTCTTAGGCATGGGGGCTATTCAGCTGGTATCGGAAGAGGAAAAGGGACAAGGTTTCTACTCAATACTTTTCCTGGTACCCAGAAAAGACAATTCATGGCATCCTATCCTGGACCTGTCTACTCTAAACACCTTTTTGGAAATTCCAAAATTCAAGATGCTGATTCTTCACCAATTACTTCCTATGCTAGGCAAAGATGCCTGATTGGCAACTCTAGATTTAAAAGAAGCATACCTGCACATCCCAATCAGGGAATCTTGCAGAAGATACCTAACACTTCAAAGCAGGCTACACACACTATCAGTTATCTGCACTGCCCTTTGGCTTATCTACTGCGCCCAGGGTATTCACAAAGTGCCTAGCTCCAATTATTGCATTTTGCAGGCAAAGAAATATTCAAATATACCCATACCTGGATGATTGTCTAATTCAGGCAGAAAGCCAGGACATACTTTTGAATCATCTGGCCTTTGTACAAACGGTTCTAACTTGTCTGGGGTACACCATAAATGAAAAGAAATCACACATGGTACCCTGTCAACAAGTTATATTCCTGGGCGCAAGCTTGAATACAACTTCCCAGATGGCTTACCTCGTGCCAGGGAAACAAATTCATTTGACAGCCTACTTCAAACAAGTAGCCACAAAACCCCTGCTATCGGCAAGACAGATACTGCAAGCCTTGGGGTTCATGGCCTCCTGCATTCTTCTAATTCCATATGCAAGACTGCATATGAGGAAACTACAGTGGTATCTAAAAAGCCTAGGTTGTCAACATTCTCAGGATCTAGAAGCAACGATTCCTCTCATACCTTGCCTACACCTAGAATTCCTTTGGTGGGCAGAGGTCTGCCACCAAAACAAGGGACTACTTTTCACACCACCCCCTTCCACCCAAACCCTAACAACAGATGCATCAGACTATGCATGGGGGGCTCATCTGGCAGGGAAGTGCATTTGGGGCAAATGGAACCGAAATCAAATGCACCTGTATATCGATCAAAAAGAAATGTTAGCTGTATAGAATGCTCTGACAGCCTTCAAGGACCACATTCTTCCAGGACAACTTATGGTAAAGACGGACAACACCACTGTTATGTGGTACATAAGCAGGGGGGTACACATTCTTACCCCCTCTGCAGACTAGCCATGGCATTGTGGAACACAGCCTTCAGCTACCAAGTGCACCTACAAGCTCAATTCCTGTCAGAAAAATTAAATACACTGGCAGACGGACTAAACAGAAACCTCATGGACCCACATGAGTGGAAACTGGAACCAAGGATTTTCAACATGTTGACAAGCAAATGGGGGAGCCCAGATATAGACCTGTTTGCCTCTCCCCAGAACTACCAGTTGGACAAATTTTGCACATGGACTCCCTACAAACAAGCCTGGAAAGTGAATGCTCTGTCCTTCAGCTGGAAAAACCTATCCATCTATGCCTTCCCTCCTCTGCCTCTCCTTTCCAAAGTACTACTAAAAATCAAACTGGACAAACCAAGGATGTTTTTGATTGCTCCAGACAGGCCACGCTAACACTGGTACCCTCTCCTGCGCAGTATGTCACAGTTATCCCAATGGCACCTGCCTCAGACAACTTCCCTGTTGTCTCAGCAGGAGAACCAGATTCTGCACCCTCAGCTTCAAACACTGAACCTTGCAGCCTGGCTAATTACATAATCTCTCCTCTACCATCCCTCAGTAAACCTGTGATGGATATCATTTTAGAGGCAAGGAGGCCTAGTACTAGAAAGTCTTATGCTGAAAAATGGAAAAGATTCTGTGCCTGGAACCAATCTCAAGGGATGAGCACAGCAGCACCCAGTTTACCTCAGATTTTACAATACTTAACTGAGATGCTTCACAAGGGCCTGTCTTTTTATTTATTTATTTTACATTTGTTGACCGGGATAGTCCGACTGGATGCATGTCCATTTTCAGCGGAGGCCCGGGGAGAAAAGCTCCAAGGGTAAGCAGATACAGCATTACATATTACACACAGACTATTTACAGAGATTACATAAGTAAGCAAGTTAAACAAGTTCCACAGGTTGCAGTTAATCCTGAGCGCAAGTCGGGATTAAATTAAATTACACAGTAAACTGGTTAACAGATTTTTACACATTCTAGAGAGCGTTAGCCAGGCTTGATACATTGACATAGCCAGTTAAGTGACAAATGTTGTTTGAGTCTAGTTTTAAATTGACCTAAGGTGGAAAGTAAGGTAATATTAAATTGACCTAAGGTGGAAAGTAAGGTAATATCAGCTGGAAGAGAGTTCCAGGATCTACTTAGAGTTTGCAAAGAGAGAATCACCGGCTGTGTTATTAATTTTGCTAGTCTGAATTAGTAGTTTGTTAGAGGATTGAAGCGGTCTAGGATTGTTATAGGGGGTGATAATATTTTTAAGTACAGGAGTATTGTCCGGATTATAGAGGATTTTATAGGCCATAATCAGTTGGTTATACTGGATTAGACTGGGTAGTTCAAGCCACCCAAGCGGATTTAGATTGATGCAATGATGTGTCCTAAAAGGCAGCCCAGTGGCAAACCTGGCAATGTGGTTGTAGCAAATTGAGAGTTTAAGGACAGTCTTGTTTAAATTTGAGAGTAGAGGGGATGCATACAGAAGGGTTGAAAGAAGGTGAGAGAGAGCTATGGCAATTTTAGCTGGAGGGGTTAGGAAGGCTTTTATTCTGTAAAGTGACCCTAGTTTTTTATTGATGGTTTTGATAGTTTGGTTAACATGTAGGTCAAATTTTAGATTATTGTCTATGATGACAGCTAATAGTTTTGTAGAGGGGTCAGAGGAGATTATTGTGCCATCATTTGATTTTATGGTAAAGGTGAAAGCGGTAGACCTACGTGTTGGTGAAAATGACAGCATTTTAGTGTTTTTGGGAATTAGGATCGGACGATGTTCAGAAAGCCAGTTTTCTATTGTATTAAAGGTGGTCTGGGTATCTGACCATAACTCTACTGGAGATGTGGCTGAGCAAATCAGAGTAGAGTCATCAGCATATTGGATACAGCTGACTTTTGGGATGACAGTATAAAGGTCGTTAATGAAGATGGAGAACAGCAAGGACCTTAGTATAGAGCCTTGTGGTACTCCAAGGATGTTAGGTAGAAGGTTAGAGAGTTTGTTCTGCCAGAGGACAGCTAGCTGTCGACCATTCAGGTAGGATTGAAACCATTGAAGGGCTCTAGTATCTAGACAGAATGTTTGCAGGGTGTGGATTAAAAGTTGGTAATCAACCATATCGAATGCCTTGGAAAGATCCAAGAAGAGGGCTGAGGATATATAATTATTGTTGCGATTATGGTTTATGGTGTTGGTAAAGGCTAGGAGGGCTGAAGTAGTGCTGTGATGAGGACGGAAGCCATGCTGAGTGTCTGCCATAAGGTGATTCTGGATTAGGTGGTGCATAAGTTGCCTATGAATACATTTTTCCATAATCTTTGCAAGTGGAGAGAGTATAGCTATCGGCCTATAATTGGACAATTTAGTAGAGCTGCCTCCTTTGTGAAGTTGGACTACACAGGATATTTTCCAGATGGTGGGAATTTTAGCTTCTACTATGGTTTGATTGATTAGTATTGAGACTGGGTAAGCAATAGCATTAGCTGATTTTTGTAGGTACTCTGCAGGGAGTTGATCAGCAGAAAGTGTAGTGGGTTTTAATTGATCAGCAGAAAGTGTAGTGGGTTTTAATTTTTTGACCAAGGTACGGATAAGTGAAGTGGCGACTGGTTGGAAGCTGAATGCGAGTAGGTTTCTAGGGGTGCTACTTTCAGGACCAGGGGAGCTAGGAGGTAGTTGGCTAGCTAGGGCTTGAATTGTCTCAGTAAGGAATTGGTTAAAACTGTCAAACATATTCAGGGGTTTTATCAATAGTAGCAGCAGGGATTGGGGTTGAAGTTTGTCCAGGATGTAGTAGATTATTTAAACCTGTCCAAAACTTCTGAGGGTTATTTTGATTTACTGTCTCTAAATTACAGTAGTATTGTTTTTTGTCTTGTAAAATTGATTTTTTGGTTTCGTTCCTGGATTGCCTGCATTTAATATGATCTTGAGGGTCTTTAGAAGAATGCCATAAAGCCCATGCTTTGTTTCTAAGGGTCATTTTGAGTTTAGACTCTTTAGAAAGCCATGGCGCAGTTTTTGCCTTGGTTCTCTTTGAACGAACATTAAAATCCACGCCTCAGCCATTTCAGCTCATTATAACACAGAACCTCCCCTCTTCTCTCATCTACTGCTCAAGCAGTTCCTCAGAGAGGCCAAAAAATTGAGACCACCCAGGAGAGCTCCAACCCCAGCCTGGGACCTTAACTTTGTTTTGGAGAAACTCACTCTACCTCCTTTCGAGCCAGCTGCTACTGCAGACTTAAAATTTATTTCTTGGAAAACAGCTTTCCTTTTAGCAATCACTTCAACTGGAAGGGTATCTGAATTACAGGCCCTTATGGCAGTGGAGCCTTTAATCATCTTTCATGCGGACAGGGTGTCCCTCAGAACCAATCCATCCTTCATGCCCAAGGTGGTATCCAGTGTGGCTCTTAATCAGTCTATTCATTTGCCAACCTTCTTTCCCAATCCACAAAACAAAGGGGAACTTATACTGCATACCTTAGATGTGCACAGACAACTTAGATTCTACTTAGACAGGACTAAACCTCAAAGGAAATCTGAACAACTGCTGGTGGCATTTGCTGCAAGGGCAGAGGCGAAGGTGATTTTAAAGTAAACCATTTCTAAATGGATAGGCCATTGCATTAATTTCTGCTATAAGCACCATGGAAAACCTATCCCCCAGGGGATCAGACTTCACTCCACCAGGGCTGCATCTACCTCTACAGCCTTTCTCAGAGGCGTCCCTACCAGAGACATCCTAGAAGCTGCTACCTGGAGTTCTGTACATACTTTCACCAAGCATTATCATTTTCCAATTTTCTCTAAATCCAGAGCTGGCTTTGCCACTGCAGTCTTGCAGGGCCTTATAGCTGGTCCTAATGCTATCTAAATTCCTCCTCCCAAACATAGCTTTGGGAATCTACCCAAATGTAATGACTGCAACAGTGAAACACGAAGAACATAGTACAGTTGTGTACACTTACCATAAATGTAGATGTTCGAGTGTATTCACTGTTGCAGACCTGGTTACCCTCCCTCCAGCCCCCTAACTTATTTTGGCTATACCTCTACTTTCCTTTACTATGCTTAAAAGCCCTTTTGGTGTATTTGCTTTTTTGTTGGAGGTATACCTTTGTACTTTTATATTTAATTGCTCCCCATTAGAGGGCACTTGACATCTGGGGCAAGAAAAACTAATGTAATGGCATCAGCTGCATGTTTTATACCCCTGAAGACCTGACGTCATGGAAGAAGGGACAGCAGCTGACGCAGGACCCAAGACTTTGTTAATCAGGTCAACTGAGGGCTACCTGCAAGCAGATAACCCAAAAGTAATGACTGCAACAGTGAATAAACTCGAACATCTACATTTATGGTAAGTGTACACAACCGTACTTTCCTGATTCTCATCAGTTCCTTTTCAAGAGTCCTACTGCTGATCCAGAGATGATTTCTCAGGGCCCTAAAGGTGTTAAACCCATAGTTGTTAAAATCCTGTTCCTTCTGACAGGGAATCTAGGGCCTTGGATAGATGGGGTAAAATGTTTATACTTCTTCCACCCTGGCTATTAGGTCTGTTAATTGTCTTTTTCTTATGCTTAAGTATCAGCAGCATACTTTGGAGGCTATTAAGGCTAGAATTGCTGGTGTTCCTTCCCTGATGGATTGTAAGGACATGCAAGATTTATTGAATTCTGCCACTCTTGTCACTAAACATTCTCTGCATTGTAGTTTCGACACTTTGGAGGCTTCTTGCAGGGCAGCAGCCACTGGTTCTGTCATTAGAAGACATGTTTGGCTCAGGGAACAGCCCCTTTCTGAATCTGTCAAGTCTAAATTACTGGATGTACCTTTGCACAAGGACAATTTTTTTTTTGGTAGCAAAGCAGAAGAGGTGTTGAAAAAGTTGGATAAGGCCAAATCTATGCAAACTGTTAAAGACTTTCTGCATGTTCAGTCTCCTCGTTATAGTAGACGTTACCCTTCTAAGAACTGGACTTTTTCTGACCCTAGTAAACAGAGTTTCACTAGGTCTAGGGGGTTACAGGTCTTCTAGGAGACAGACTTCCACCCTTCAAAAGGCTAAGCACTGGCAGGCTTCCTCTTCAAAATCGGGGAATTCTAAGCAAACTTCCCAAAGCAAGCATATTCCCAATGACTCCAGCCTTCCCCTGCCTGCCTCTGGGGGCCCAGGGTTTCCTTTGGGGGAAGGTTAGCCATGTTTGCAAATGTCTGGTTCACCATCACAGATGACAAATGGGTGTTCAAAATAGTATCCCAAGGCTACAAGTTCTCCTTTCACACCTTCCCTGTCCACCAAGGATACCCAGGTGTCCCCCCAAATCACAGGGCAGAAGCAGAAAAACAAATTTCTTCTTTACTAAACCTGGGAGTAACAGAGCCAGTTTCTGCACTACAGATAGGCCAGGGTTTCTACTCTAGGCTTTTCCTGGTTCCCAAAAAAGGGGGCACCTGGCATCCTATTCTGGATATGTCCATTCTAAACACTTTTCTGGTTATTCCCAAATTCAAAATGGTCACTCTCTTCAGCAGTTGCTGCCAATGTTGGCCAAGGATTCCTGGCTGGTGACTTTGGATCTCAGAAGCTTATCTGCACATCCCAATAAGGGAAAGCTGCAGGCAGTTCCTTCGCTTCAGGGTGGGGAACAGGCACTTCCAATTCTCTGCACTGCCCTTTGGCTTATCTACTGCTCCCAGAGTTTTTACCAAATGCCTGGCTCAAGTCATTGCTTTTTCCAGGCAAAGAAACATTCAAATTTACCCTTACTTGGATGATTGTCTTATTCAGGCAAACTCTCCAGAGCAACTTCTAAAGGATTTGGACTTTGTAAAAAACCTTCTCACCTCTTTGGGCTACATCATCAACGAAAAGAAGTCGAAATTGGTACCCACCAGGGAGATTGTATTCCTGGGAGCAAGCTTGAATACAGCCGCCCAGATGGTATTCCTCCCTCAAGGGAAACAAATGGATCTTTCAAATTACTTCAAAAATTTGGCAAGCATGACCCAGCTCTCTGCAAGGCAATTCCTGCAAGCCCTGGGATTTATGGCTTCATGTATTCTGATGAATCCATATGCCAGACTGCATATGAGGAAAATACAATGGTACCTCAAAAGCCTTTAGTGTCAACACACACAGGATTTAGACTTCCTCTGATTCCCTGCCTGCAGACGGAGTTCCTTTGGTGGGTGATGGCCTGTGCACTGAACAAAGGCCTGCCTTTCTGTCCACCACCTGCCAGCCAGACTCGCACCACAGATGCCTCGGACTATGCTTGGGGAGTACATCTAGAGGGCAGATGCATTCAGGCGACTTGGAACTCTCAACAGGTTCATTTGCACGTAAATCTGAAGGAATTGATGGCAGTCCAGCAGGCCTTAATGGCTTTCAAGCATCTTCTCTCAACTGGTACTCTTCTGGTCAGGACAGACAACACCACAATCATGTGGTACATCAACAAGCAGGGAGGGATGCACTTCTTACCCCCTGTGCAGACAAAGCATGATACTGTGGTCCATAGCAGCTTCTGTGGGCATTCATCTGATAGCTCAGTTTCTTCCAGGAAGGCTCAACACCTTGGCAGACCAGTTGAGCAGGCAGGTCCTGGATACTCGCTAGTGGCAACTAAACAAAACCATCTTCTATTGCATCATTCAGCATTGGGGCACTCCCCAGGTGGATCTCTTCTCATCTCCAACCAACCACCTTCTTCCAACCTTTTGCACCAGGGATCATCACAACAAAGCTTGGAAAGTGGATGCTCTGTCCTTCCCCTAGACACAGCTCTCGATCTATGCATTCCCTCCTCTGCGTCTTCTTCCCAGAGTGCTGTTATGCTGTTAAAGATAAGGGATGAAAAACCAAGGGCCATCATCATAGCTTCAGACTGGCCCAGACAACATTAGTATCCACTACTTCGCAGTCTCTCCCAGTCTCTGCCTTGGCATCTTCCCCTGATCCCCAGATCTCTTGGTTCAGGAGGGGGGAAAAATTCTGCATCCTCCTCTTCAGACTCTGCATTTGGCAGCTTGGCTCATAATTTAAACCTTTCCCAGCAAGTGGTTGAGGTCCTTTGTGAGGTCAGAAGGCCTAGCACTAGGAAATCTTATGCAGATAAGTGGAAAAGATTCTCCATTTGGATGCAAACTAGAGGGACGACCCTTCTCAACCTACTCTTCCTCTTATTCTTGACTATCTGGCAGGCTTGCTTAATGGTGGACTTTCCTTTTCTTCTATCAAAATCCATGCTTCAGCTATTTCTGCTCATTGTTCTTTTGAGCATCCTATTTAATCTCATCCCTTGATGAAGCAGTTCCTCAGGGGAGCTAGCAATTTAAAGCCTCCCAGAAGGGCAAATAACTCCTGCTTGAGATCTCAATTTTGTACTTGAAAAACTTACTCTGCCTCCTTTTGAACCAGCTGCCTCAGCAGACCTGAAGTTTCTCTCCTGGAAAACTGCTTTTCTTTTGGCTATTACTTCAGCTAAAAGAGTTTCTGAGCTGCAGGCCTTGATGGCAGTAGATCCTTTTATCATCTTCCATGTGGATTGGGTTTCTCTTCGAGCTAATCCCTCCTTTACGCCTAAGGTGGTTTCTAGCCTGACTTTTAACCAGTCTATCCACCTGCCTACCTTCTTTCCTAATCCTCAGAATAAAAGGGAAAGGTTACTGCATTCCCTGGATGTGCATAGACAGCTCAGATTTTACCTGGACAGGACTAAATCTTTTCGAAAGTTGGATCAGTTGTTGGTCAGTTTTGCTGCTGGAGCTCAGGGCAAAGCTATTTCAAAACAAACCATTTCTAAGTGGATTACTCATTGTATTCACTTTTGTTACTTACAGCATGGCAAGGTTCTTCCTCAGAGTATTAGGACCCATTCTACTAGGGCAGCCTCTACCTAAACAGCTTTTTTAAGAGGTGTACCTACTAGGGACATAATGGAAGCATCTGCATGGACTTCTGTCTACACTTTCACTAAACGTTACAATTTACCCTTGTTTTCTAAGTCCAGGGCTGGTTTTGCCACTGCAGTGTTGCAGGGCATCCTTACCAGCCCTTAAACAGTGGGTGTTCCTCCTCTCTTTTGTTTTTTTTCCTGGGCTTTGGGAATCAACCCATTTTGTAAGGACTGCAACAGTGAAACACAATGAACATAGTACAGTTGTGTCCACTTCTCATAAATGTAGATTAAGTTAGAGTGTATTCACTGTTTCAGTCCTGGTTTCCCTCCCCCTTCCATCCCCCCCTTTTTCCTAGGGCACAGATGGAGTTTCTTTTCCTGGTCTAACCTTTTTTGGGGGGGGACTCCTGATAGTTGAGGCAAGAAAAACTGAGGAAATGGCGTCGGATGCCTTTTTTTGTACCTGACGTCAGGCCTAGACCGAAGGCAGCCAACGTCATATACCAAGGACTTTGGTATTCTGGACGACTGTGGGCTACCGGGAGCTGGATAACCCATTTTGTAAGGACTGCAACTAAATACACTCTCTTAACATTTGCATGTATGGTAAGTGTACACAACTGTACTTTCTTCTAGGTCTTGCAGTCAAATGTTTTGCTAGGTAGCTTAAAATATGTGCTGCTTGTAATTTCCATACTCTCTCCCCAAAAGTCCAGTGTACTCCAAACAACAACAAAAAATTAAAATTCTCAAATGTATTTTTTATCTACCCAAGAATATGGGAATACCACTTGTATGCACTTCTCAAATCTCATTGGCTGCCATTGTTTGTTAGTAGATTGTTTTGAAAGGGAAGAAAGTGGACAAATATGAAGATCTGAAACTCTATCTCCAGGAAGACCCCCTTGTACCAACTTTTAAGTTCCGTATATAACATACTGAAAAAAGTTCAACATTTAAATATGTGATCTATTTTCAGTATGTCACAGTTATGAGTTTGTACATCACCACCTGTAGTGTACACTGTTGTAAGCAGGATAATTCCCATTGCTATACTTCTACATTGGACATTGTAGAAGCTAATGCTAACATGGGGTCACTCCTTTCCTGCTAATGTTTAATGTGTTGTACATGTGCACTGTGTAAAATTGCATTTCACATTCCATGTGTATCAGACATGCTTGCATGTTGCTGTTTTATCTTCTTTACAATTGCTTTGATAACATTCTGATGTCTGTTACTGATTCGTATATTCGGCTCTTTGTATTCTTGTACTTCTAACAAGTCTGTATTCTGATGTCTGTCTTATTCATTGAATATTCACAAAGGCCTTGGGCCATGGCTGAAAATTTATTTTTATTTATTTTACATTTGTTAACCGGGAAAGTCCGACTGACTATAGATCCATTTTCAATGGAGGCCCGGGGAGAAAAGCTCCAGACATACTTGCATGGATACATACAGTGAAACATTACAAAATGGACATTTGTACAAGAATAGATACATGCATATTCAAGATTTTCTGGAATACATACAGGAAATATTTAGAAATTATTAACTTTTAAGGGAGAACGCACACATTTTAGTAGTATATGGTTGTGCAAGTTATCATCCTTTCCGTGATGCATTCCAGTAGGTAAGAGACATGTAATCACTCTTCTAAATCAGTTAATGTATCAGAGTAATAATGAAAGTTTCTACATGTAGCAAGGTTTTCATTTGTAGATGGTATTTGAGGAGGGAAATGGTTCGTAATCAGTTCATGTACCCAGTTAACATTAGAAGAAAAACATGTGTGTGTGCTTTGCTATTGTTTATTTAAAACCCAGTGATAGCTGACCATTTGCCAGTAGAGGGGGGCGCGCAAAACAAAATGACTGTAGTAACCAGTTAAAGTCACTAGATGGTAGTACAGGCCTCTCAATGAGGCCATTTTCATTTGATCAGAAATTATTTTTGAGTACTGTCTTCTACTGTTCAGTAGTTATAGCTTGCTTCCCATAATGGTATTCCTGGTACTTTGTTTGCCTGCAAAACATGATGCACTGTTTTACTTTGCCTTTTTGCTCATGTAGTATAGAAACCTTTGGCAGTGATGTAGGCAGTTGTCTTAGCTTTGCACTGTAGCTGGCCTGGCATCAGGCAACAGTAAGACCATGCAAGACAAAGATCACCAGTCTACTTTGTATTCTACAGATTGTATAGGTGTTTGATCATCCATTTGCAGACTGAGCTTCACTGAGCGATTGCATTTTACCCTTGCATCCAAGCATTGAGTACATTTCCAGCATCTCTTTATTTGGCTTACCACCTCTGTCTTAGTTTCCCGTCTTGTGCAGCATGTATTAGACAGTGATTGTGAATGTAGTCCGCTCTTATCTGGAACCAGCACATGACTACACTGTAATATGAAGTAGACCATGGTTTTATTTTACATTCCTCACTTTTCTGAATTTGACGACTGTCAAAACTTAGGTGTCCAGTGACTGGCTGCTTATCCTGCACGCTTTCTGTTAAAACGTTTGTACTTCAGCCATCTGTCTGTCTAGTATCATACTGTGTGTGTTGGTGGATGGCTGGGAGTATGTGCGTTTGCTTGAGTTGAAAAGTGGCTGCAAGTACACCAGAAAATCTCTTACACAGATGCAATGTGTATAACCTCTTGTGGTAGGGATGAAGTGAAAATCTGTAAGAGTGCCATTTAATTTGACTTATTGACTCTAACCTTCTTTGTATAGCCAAAGGCATTTCATATAAATTTAATGTGACCTGGTAGATTGAAAATTCCATTTGGAAGCCTCAGTGCTGGAATGGAGCGATTTAAAAGCCAAAGTGCAATCTAGGTGACCAGAGTTTGGTAGATGGCTGTGACACTTGATGGTGCAGACGAAGAAGGAAGGCTGTGCCTGTCCTGTAAGGGGATAGATGGTAACTGTAGGCAGATCTTTCAAGATCCTGGTTAAGGCTGGGTCATAAAAAATTGTTGGCCTGTGGGGTGCAGGCTGGGCTGGAAGTGCCTGCTCAGGGCCCTGAGTGACTATGCTTCCTTGGCCATTCCTCATTGCCTGCGCAGTCTAGGAAAATGCCATCCATTAATAGCAGTAGCCGCTCTTTGATCCACTTCATCTGGTCATAATGATAGTTGTAGGGGGAGTGTTTTGGTGAAGTTATCTTGGGAGACATCACACACAATTGATGTATGCTTGCAGCTTTTATCTGGGTGGTACGCCTCTTACTGCACGCAAAGCCATGCATGCAGTTAGCTTTTTAATTAATGTGTTGGAGAGCTGTACTAGAATCCATATAGAAATCTGCTCCCATATATGTTTACATTATGTTTCAGGAAGGAGGGGATTAAAATCTGATTAGCAGTCTCTGTCTGAAGTTCTGTTATGTGTATTGGTGAGGCTGCAAGCTTGCCGACTTGAGAGACAGTTCCTGTAAAGGAGTTATGAAGTATTTGAAATGGATGTGTGTTTTTTCCCTCCTCTTAGATTAAATCAATTTCTGTTGTCAGCCTTAGATGGGCCGTGATTGTTGCAAATGTATTGATGTGCAAAATTTTCTGTGATACTGGTTTGTCCTATTGCTTCTCCTTTACTTTTGGTTAAATCCATAAGTTCATAGTAATTTCTCTGCTGGCTTTTATTTATATATATATATATATATATATATATATATATATATATATATATATATATATATATATATAACGTGTGTGTGTCTATATCTATCTGTAATATTGCATTTTGGGGCTTGTTGCTGACATTGGTTTGCTTAATTCCAGAGTGCTTTATGTTGCATATCACAATGTGTCATAGTAGTTTCCAATTTAGGTGATTCAGATTAAAACTTTCTACAAACTATATTTTAAAATATCACCTTTAATTGATCTCAGAAGAATAGACAAAGAAATGGGAAAAATATTCTGGGTGCATCACACGGTAAACTTTTGTGCACTGCCTCTGATTGACTTTCTCTGCTTCTGTAGGGTACTGTTTACTTATAGGTGCATAGGTGTTTACTAGGCTAATGATCACAGGGGCCTTTTTAAGCCGAACCATGCATCCCAAATCTCTGATAACTTCTGATACCCTTGATAAGTGTAAGCATGGGCCTGGGAGATGAACCATTTACAGGTTACCTGTTTGCATCAGAGACATGGGTACTAAACCAGGGATGAATTTCCAGTATCCCATCCAGTTGTCAAAGTTGCACTTGAATTAGATTAGGGAGGAACTCTGCTTCACATGGATGGAGAGCCTGTTCTGGAGACTGGATTGTCTCTGGGATAATACCTCTCTCTCCAGCAGGTCCTATTAATATCACAGGCAAGGTTTAAGTCTTAAACAGGTAATTCTGGTACTGTTTGTTTTGTGGATATGTTGGAGGTCCATTGCCCTGTATGCCAGGCATATATCTCCCCTCAAAAGCCTGTAGGAGACAGAATACACGGATAGGGCCTTGAGGAACCTCTGTGGACGTTCCAGTTGTTGGATATGCCTCATTGGGTACATACCAAAGGGGGCATTGTACTCATTGATAGGTCTGATGAATGCCGAATACAGTGGAACAATGACTTCCTTGGAGTTAGATGCCATACCTTTGTTTATAAGTTGCGCAACATCGAATAATTTCCTCACCACTGGAGACACGTGATGATCAAAGGCTAGATTACTATTTGTGTGTGTCCTTACGTCCCTGACTACTGGGTCGACTCTAACCGGTGTGTTATCAATATGATATTTACCAGGGATGGATGACTTCCCAAAGGATCCTATTATGCATTTCTTGGCATTTAGTTTTAGTCCATGACTCTGACACCAGTTGTTTCTGTGTCAGCCCCTCCTGGAGAATATTTGTGTCAGTGTGAGTTTCAGTGACCGCTCCTAATTTGCAATCATCTGCAAATTTAGTCAGCCAGAGTCCACTGACATTGGCCTTGACTTCTGATAAATGCCAAAAAGGAGTGGTCCAAGGACTGATCCCTGTGGGACTCCACTTGTGACTGGCCTCTTTGTAGATGTGGACTCCCCAATTCTAACTTCCTGGGTTCTGTCTGAAAACTTTATCTGTAATGGGGCCCAGGTAAATTTGCTGCGAAGATGTAAGGTATGTGCATTTTTGGGGTAGGGAAAGGGTAAACTGTATGTACACCATATGACCAATAAGTATCCCTTAAAATGGGCTCAAAGAGATGTGCAGTGGTTAAAAAAAATAATTATAATTAAGGGGCCTTTTGTTTTGGCTTCTTTGAGATGGTGGAATAAGCTTTGTTTGAAAATTTAGGAAGCCGTAGTACAAGAACAGGGGTCACACTCTGTAATAATACTAGAGCAGGTAGGTGATGATCAATGTTTATTCAAAACCAACAGTGATCAGACCCTGGCTGCCCTGGCCCTTCAGTGCTTTTTAAAATGCAGTAACATCATTTTATGTCAAACTTTGATTTTAAAGGTGGTGTTTTCTGTGTGTACATTGTTTTCATGATAGTAAGCCACACATGCAGAGTTTGTCAAAAAGAGAAAAGTGCCTGTGCATTGTTTTATTTATTTATTTTTCTCACATGCACGATTGGGTATTATGATCTCATAGGTTCTGTGCCATTAGTTCAGGTTGGAAAGTGCATCTTTCCTCTTTCCTTTTGCTCAGTTATGTTTTTAAGTATGGCAGCATAGTGCTATTGCATGAGAACCAATCAAACAGTGTTTTGTTTATATATATATATATATATATATATATATATATATATATATATATATATATATATATATATATATATATATATATACACACACACACACACACACACACACACACACACACACACACACACACTCACACACACGTGTGTGTGTATGTGTATAGAGTGCAATGAAAAAGTATTTGCCCCCTTCCTGATTTCTTATTTTTTTGCATGTTTGTCGCACATAAATGTTTCAGATCATCAAACAAATTTGAATATTAGACAAAGATAACCCAAGTAAACACAAAATTTAGTTTTTAAGTGTTGATTTTATTTATTAAGGAAAAAAAACTATCCAAACCTACATGGCCCTATGTGAAAAAGTAATTGAACCCCTTGTTAAATCATGAAGTAACTGAGGTTAATCACATTTTTGGGAAAGCTGAGTTCAGTTTCGCTAGCCACACCCAGGCCTGATTACTGCCAGACCTGTTGAATCAAGAGATCACTTACATAGAACCTGTCAGACAAAGTGAAGTAGGCCAAAAGATCATGCAGCGATCTAAATAAATTCTGGAACAGATGAGAAACAAAGTAATTGGCATCTATTAGTCTGGCAAAGGTTACAAAGCCATTTCTAAAGCTTTGGGACTCCAGCTAACCACGGCCAGAGCCATTATCCACAAATGGAGAAAACATAGAACAGTGGTGAACCTTCCCAGGAGTGGCTACATGGCCCTATGTGAAAAAGTAATTGCCCCCTAAACCTAATAACTGGTTGTGCCACCCTTAACAGCAACAACTGTAATCAAGGGTTTGTGGTAACTGGCAATGAGTCTTTCACATCGCTGTTGAGGAATTTTGGCCCACTCCTTAATGCAGAATTGTTTTAATTCAGCCATATTGGAGGGTTTCCGAGCATGAACTGCATTTTTAAGGTCATGCCACAGCATCTCAATTGGATTCAAGTCCTGACTTTGACTAGGCCACTCCAAAACCTTATTTTTTTTAAGCTATTCAGAGGTGGACTTGGTGTGTTTTGGATCATTGTCCTGCTGCAGAACCCAAGTGCAGTTCAGCTTGAAGTCACAAACTGATGGCCGGACATTCTCCTTCAGGATTTTTTGGTAGAGAGCAGAATTCATGGTTCCATCAATCATAGCAAGTTGTCCAGGTCCAGAAGCAGCAAAGCAGCCCAAGACCATCACACTACCACCACCACCATGTTTGACTATTGGCATGACATTCTTTTTCTGAAATGTTGTTACTATTACACCAGATGCATACCTCCCAAAAAGTTCAACTTTTGTTTCATCAGTCCACAGAATATTTTCCCAAAAGTCTTGGGGATCATCAGGATGTTTTTTGGCAAATGTGAGACTCGCCTTTATGTTCGTTTTGGTCAGCAGTGGTTTTCGCCTTGCAACTCTGCCATGCATGCCATTTTTGCCCAGTCTCTTATGGTTGAGTCATGATGACTGTAACTGAGGCAAGTGAGGCCTGCAGTTCTTTAGATGTTGTTCTGGGTTCTTTTGTGACCTCTTGAATGAGTCATTGCTGCAGTCTTGGGGTAATTTTTGTAGGCCAGCCACTCCTGGGAAGGTTCACCACTGTTCCATGTTTTCTCCATTTGTGGATACTGGCTCTCAACATGGTTCGCTGCAGTCCCAAAGCTTTAGAAATGGCTTTGTAACCTTTTCCAGACTGCTAGATGTCAATTACTTTGTTTCTCATCTGTTCTGGAATTTCTTTAGATCGCGGCATGATGTCTTGCTTTTTGGGATCTTACTTCATTTGGCTTACTTCACTTTGTCTGACAGGTTCTATTTAAGTGATCTCTGGGTGTGGCTAGTGAAATTAAACTCAGCTTTCCCAAAAATGTGATTAACCACAGTTACTTAATGATTTAACAAGGCGGGGCAATTACTTTTTCACATAGGGCCATGTAGGTTTGGATAGTCTTTTTCCTTAATAAATAAAATCATCACTTAAAAACTGCATTTTGTGTTTACTTGGGTTATCGTTGTCTAATATTTGTCTAATAATTTAAGTTTGTTTGATCTGAAGCTTTTAAGTGTGACAAACATGCAAAAAAAATAAGAAATCAGGAAGGGGGCAAATACTTTTTCATTGCACTGTATTCTAGAAATCCTTGAGCAAAAGAGTGGTTCTTCGGCCCAAATTCCTCCTGAAGAATCGGTGGTGTTAGAGGCTTTTGGTGCTGGACCATCTGTGTCTTGGGTGACCTGTGGACCCCTCTGTGGTTGCACTCCTTGATCTGGTTTCCTGCTGGGTGTGGAAGGAGCCGGATGCTGTCAAGCCCATCCCCAAGTGCCCTGACAATCTTTTGCCCCCACCCTCAGACAGACCCCAGTGGAGCAGAGGAGTTCCAGTAAATGCAATGGTGGTGGTGACTGACACTAAGAAAGAGCTAGCAGAGCAGAGCTCTACTGTCCATCCTCCAAACAGAGAGTTTGACAGATTTGGAAAGTGAATATTATTTTCTGCTACTTTTGCTTTAAGGTCGCTAAACTATCTGGCGCATTTTACTAGGCTGCAGAAAGATGTAACTAATGTCTGCTGAGGATTTCTAAAGGACTTCCTCTCAGCTGACCTATCTTTTTTTTGTCAGTTTTAAATGTTTCAATGAGGTTGATCTCTCATATGGCTGAAGGTATCTCATGAGCAGCCAGCTCAGGTATCATCCTAAGGAGATGCTCCTGGCGGCTATGCTATTTTGCGGAGCCATTTAAGACCTCTTTTGTTAATGCTCCATTTGATGGCATTTCTTTGCTTGGACCATCAGTTAAGGTTATACTTACCCACACCATCAGTTAAGGTTATACTTACCCACAGCGAACAAGAAGGAAAGGCCTTATCTGCTGTGGGAATCAAGTTTTCTACCCCTTTAATGGACTTTTTCAAGAAACGAAAGAGGTAGTAAGATGATGTAGTTCTGTAAATCTCTGGGAACTTTCTACGATTCACACAGGCATAATTCCTCCAGAGGCAAAGGGGGAAATTTTTAATGGTAGACATCGCTGTAGAGGCAGAGGAAGCCTGCATAACTAGGGTTTTAGAAATTATTTTTCAGACAGGCCCTATCAGTGCTCCTGAAGTTTTGCCTGACTGTCCAACTCTGGAGGCAGTCAGGGGTTGGTTTTCTTTACACCTAGATGCCTGGACAAACATTACAACAGATTTCATGGGTGGTCAGAATAATATCTGCAGTTTTACATACTCTCTTCCCTTCTTGCTCCATGTCAAAAGAAGAAACTTCCTGACATTCCACCCAGTCAGAGGAAGGAAGCAGCACAAGAAATACAAAAGCTGCTAGAAAAGAATTATTTAAAAGGTCCCACCCAACCAGATAGGATTTGGGACTTTTCACTTCTTTTTAGTGCCAAAGAAAACAGGGGACCTTAGACCCATTTTGGATCTAAGCTGATTAAATTAGTTTGTAGAGAAAGCAAAGTCCCAAATGGTCATGGTTCAGTCCATTCTGCCCTTTCTGCACAAGGGCAGTTGAATGTGCTCTATAGATTTTCAGAGTGCGTACTATCACATATAAAAATAGACAGATGATCCAGAAAACCTCTCCACTTTTGGCTGAGAGCCACTCATTACTAATTTAGAACTCTGCCCTTTGGACTCGCTACAGCACCGAGGGTGTTTCCCAAATGCATGGCAGCAGTGGCTGCTCACTTGAGACTGCAAGGATTCCAGGTGTTTCCATATCTGGACGATTGGCTTCTCACCACCCCCTCCAAGCATCAAGTACAACATGCCAGGGATTATTTTCTCCAGATCTGAAACACTTTGGACATATCTATAAATCATGCAAAATCAAAACCTGCCTAGCTCAAAGCCTGGAATTCACTGAGAGAGTTTTAAACACAACTACTCAGGTAGCAGCGTTACTTCTCTACCACATTATCTCGATCAAAAATCAGGTACAGGCTATCTTTTCCCATCCTTCTTTTCCAGCAAGATAAGTACTTGGGTCCATGTCAGCTGCCATAATACTGCTCCCTCTTGCACACTTCTTTATGCGAATTCTCTAATGGACTTTAGTTGCACAATGGTCCGTTCTACATCAACAACCGTTTTCAAGTAGACTTCACCCTGATTTGCAAGTTATACATTAGTTAGTGGATTCAGCTCAATCTTTTTCTGAGCGGACCCTTTGTACTTCTGCACCCAATCACCACAGTGACCATGGACACTTACAACTGGGTTGGGGGGCATCTTTTGGGAAGAACGGTCCAAGGCATATGGTCTCCCAAGGAGACCAAATTGCATATCTATGTCAGAGATAAGAGCAGCTTTTCTAGCATTGTAGGCATTTTGAGATGCTCTTCCCTTGAGGACTATTGTAGTTCAGACGGACATGTCTGTAGTCTGATACATCAGCAAGCAAGGAGGAACCCTATCTTGGCCCCTGTTCAGAGACACCATAAGGGTGTGGGAATGAGTGATCTCATCAGACCATTTTCTTATTGCAACACACATCCTGAGGAAAACCAGTGTGTTGGCGGACAAACTAAGCAGATCCATTCTGAAGCCTCACGAGTGGTCTCTCAGTTGGTGACAAGTATGATCTGTAGATGTTTGGGCCAAGCTTGCGGCAACCTTTTTGCCACCCCTCTCAACAACAAATGCAGCAAATACTTTGCTCTGATTCCTCCCCTCAGGTGGAGTCACCGACAGACACAGTACTTTGCACTTGGCCCTTGGGTCTCCTTTATGCTTGCCCTCCTCTTCCCCCAATTCCCAAGTTTGTACAGAAAGCTAACAGGCTGAAGAGCTCTGTAATCATCATTGGCCCCTTCTGGCCTCGGCAACTGTGGTTCCCCTTTCTACAGTTTCATCTGTGTTACCCTCCACAGATACTGGAGCCTACTCACTCTCCTCTCACCCATCAGGGATTTAGCACTGCAATCTTTGTGTCCTCAAGTTGACTGCATGGTTTCTGCATTTCCAAGAATAGTTGCAATCTAGGCTTTCTTCCCTAGTTTGCAAAATTAAGTATATAGAAGCAAATGGAAAAGATTTTCTATTTGGGCTTCTGACAAGGACCTCAACCTGCATCGCCTTCTGATATTCATTTTCTGTCGACTCTTTTTAAAGAGGGGGGCCAGTTTCTCTACAATTAAATCTCTAATTTCCATACAGGAAATTTCCCCCCGTGCTTCCTCTAGATTGTTCAAAGCTTTTATGAAAGGCATTTTTCTACTGAGACCGCCTGAGACGTATCCCTCACAACCTTGGCACCTTACTTTCGTGCTTCAAAGTTTGCGTAAAAACCCTTCGAACCGTCAAGACGAATGTGATCTAAAATTTCTATCATGGAAGACTGTCTTCTTGGTAGCTATAACTTCAAGAAAATGAATCTCTGAACTTCAGGCTCTCTCTGCAAAACTCTTATTTTTCATAAAGATAGGGTTTCTCTCCAGACAAACCCTTCTTTTTTACCTAACGTGGCTTCTGAAAATAACCTTAACCAATCCATTAATTTACCATTCTTTTTTTTTTCAATTTTTTCCAGTAAAGGAGAATACATACTACAACTCCTTCATGTTCACAGATAACTACGTTTTTACTTTCACAGAGCCAGTTTAGAAGTCCGATCAGCTTTTTTTTATCCTTTTCCTCAAATCAGGTAGTTCAAATAGTTTCAAAACTTACCCTAGCCAAATGGTTTGCAGATTGTATCTCACTCATTTTCTCTCATAAAGGTATGCCCTTGTCAAGACCCCTCAAGCTCATTCAGCTAGATCTATGGCTGCTACTTCAGCTTTTTGGTCAAGAGTCTATTGATGACACTTGTGCAGCAGCTACATGGTTTAAGAATCATACCTTTGTTTCACATTATAAATTGGACATCATATCCAGGAGTACAGCTACCTTTGGTTCACCAGTTTCCTCAGGATATCCTTCCATGAGGGCCACCCAGGATCAACGTAACTAGGGACACTCTCCCATAAGTGAGGAAGAATGAAAAGTACCCTCTCAGATTTATAGGTTACGTACTCACCATAACTAGGCATCAGGTTTTTCCATTTTCATTCGTCCTGAACTCCTCTCCCATCCATTTTTCTTCTGGAAGAACCTATTAGAATGTTTAGAACCTACAGTTCCAGGTTTGAGCCCTGTCTTTTTCTATATGGATGTTCTCTTCTGTTATGGGAAAATGTAGTAGCAAACTCTTATCTGAGGCAATAGGGATGGAGTAGAGCTTTATGGGTAGAGGGAGGAGCTTGACAGTTGTGTCTGAAGTATATGCTGAGTCGAATCCGAGGATCAGATTCGTAATTCATAAGTGAGGAAGAATGAAAATGAACAACACAGATGCCTAGTTATGGTGAGTACATAACTCATAATTTTTCTCTTTGGTTGAAGGTTACTCCTCTAGATTCAGTGCTATGCTTGGGCATAAATCCTTGATGGATATTGGAAAGCACCTTCTTGGATGTTAGGCATTTAAAAATCGGTTTTATGCTTTTTAAGAATTTTAGAAGGTGGGGGAAACAAAATTATAAGTCTGTATTGGCTGAGACCCATGGTGCGTTCAGCTTTGAATAGTGACTGTAGTGGCTGATCTTTAGGCAGAGGAATATTTCCAGGGAGGATAGG
Organism: Protopterus annectens; assembly: GCF_019279795.1. NCBI lineage: Eukaryota > Metazoa > Chordata > Ceratodontiformes > Protopteridae > Protopterus > Protopterus annectens. The sequence continues at coordinate 685,951,795 of NC_056745.1, read as the reverse complement.
TTGTACTGAAGTTGTTGATAGTATGGATAGGTGTGTTTTTTTTGGAAAGGGATTTGTCAGATGTACATCCTTCACCAGCAACAGTTTGTAGACAAGCTTGTGGGGATTTCTTTAGGAAATAGGCAGGATAGTTTTGAGTTTTAGCAGACTATTTAGTGTTTCCTGGAATTTTGATAACAATTTTACTTTCATCCTGTTTTTAAAGAAATCACTCTATAACTATGATCATGTTTTGACTGCATTATGTATTTGTGTGTCTGTGGTTTCGGAGAATGGGAATTTGATGAATTTAAAGTTTTCGTGCGTATCACATTTGGATATTAGGCCGTATATTTCTGGCGTAACCAGTGGAGCTCATTTAGCCTAGATTCGTTTAGTATGACTGGGAGTCACTGGGACTAGAATATGAATGAATGGTATACTGAGAAGTGAAGATAGTGACTGCTACTACCTGATGGATCATAATGCTTCTGTAAAGGCATCTTCATTAAACTTGAATGTATTGGGCATTGAATGTACTGATGCAGAACTGTTTTATGGGTTCTGTTTGACAGGTCACTAAAACGTTATCCTACTAGTGGACTAATTCTCCGGCATCATTTGCCATCAAATGTTCAACACACCGAGGATTGGAGCTCTTCTGTAGCAAATCAGTCTGTGAGTTGTGCTGACAGTGACATCCTTTTGGGGGGTAATTTCCCCCTTCAAGTTGATGCAACTGTAGAGTTGATGTACATGTTTGGGGAGTAGTGGGGGGTGTGCCCCTTGCAAAAAAAAAAAATAAATAATTTTTTTTTTTTTCGCTGAGACTCTAAATGTTACAGATTCTATCTCTGAATTCCATTCTCCAGAAAAAAAGGCCAAAAAAACACGAACTGGTAAACACCCAGTATAGAGTTTCAAGCAAAGCAGTCAGAGTAAAAAAGTGAAAGGAACTAGCAAAGTGATGTAAAAAGTTTAATAGCAAAGCTTTTGAGGTAAAACTATTGAGTGCTTTGCTGTTAAACTTATTTTTACATCACTTTGTGAGTTCCTTTCATTTTTTTTAAATTTTAGAGTCTGAGAGGATGACTGTGAGAGTACTTTTTTCACGGTGTAATGGAAGTGTGTCCAGTCAGTGCAATATAGCTACTTATTTTTGGCTGCTCAGGTAGGTAGAAGGATTGCCTTGGGTTAAAAAGTCCCATTTGTGGGTATGAGCTGTCGTCATTGCTCAGATGTATTAACACTGAGTTTTCTTTTTAATTGGATATTGGTGGTTAGCCAGTCCATGGAGCGTTTAGTTGTCTTTTGGTAAATTGGGACATAAGCAACTAATTATATTTTTGCTGTACTTAACCTGACCATTACAAGTAGGGAGACAAAAATGGTGGAATAAAGCCTCTGTATGTGGTGCAGAGGTAGTCCCACCTGCACCTTTAAGAGCTGCCTTTTTTTTTCAAAGGATAATGTTTTCCATCTGGGTTGACTTCACAACCCATTATATGGGATGTTAACCATGCTTCTGAGATGGCTGGTATATGGGATGTGAAGTAGAGGGTTTCTTGTTCCAAATAATTTCTAAGGTTAATGTGGCATTTGCAGCATGGCAGTACTTACTGCCCAATTTACCGAGGAGTGTTTTTAGTAATTGCTGGTACAGAGCTGCGCAAGATATCACTGCGTCAAAGTTAACACTTGGTTAAGGGTTTTTTTTTGCTTGTGTATGTGAATGGTAAGGAAGATGAAGGAGCACATTGCATTTTTGAGTGGAAGCTTTTTTGGTGGTTATTCCAGTGAATGTTTTGAACAGAGCTATAGTGTATATTTGAGAGGTGTTTGTGTGTGTGTGTGTGTGTGTGTGTGTGTGTGTGTGTGTGTGTGTGTGTATGTATATATATATGTGTGTGTATATGTATGTGTGTGTGTGTGATTGCTGTGTGCTTATCTACAGTACTGCTACTTGCTCTATACAGAGCAGCAGGAATTATATGGATATTATATGGATATGATGAACTGAGTTCAGAATTATAAGCAAGAAGTAAGACTTGATAGGAAAAAAAATGTTTTGTTGCAAGCACTGTACATTGTGAGTAATGTATGATTGTATATGGTTACTCTATTTCTATTTTTTTTTAAATAGATGTAGAGAATTCCAGTGACATGGCAAAGTAATTGCGTAATGGTGAGGTAGCGTATTCACTGTCCAAAGAAAACTGATTTCAAAAAGGCTAGATGAAGTAAGTGAAAAGGAATGCAAGGAAACAAGAGCAGTGAACAGGAAGATGCAAGAAGAAATTTTGTAGCGTTATATTTCAGTTACATGAATAACAGGAAATAGAGAAGTATCAGATCAGTATCATAAAACTCTATTGCCAATCATGAGCGGACAGGTGATCCGCTGTGGCGACCCCTAACCGAGAAAAGCCGAAAGAAGAAGAAAAGTATCAGATCAGCAATTAAAGTAGGGTAGATGGGCCTGACTTTGAATAAAGAAGAAAAAACAGTGGCTACGGAGTAGTAGAAGGAATAAAATATTCGTACATGTATACAGATATTTCAGGCATGGGCAATAATGCCCTTCTAGCATACCAATACACCAAAACAGTCATTCCCATAATAAGTGTCTTAAGTTGTTCTTAAAAAAAATCTAATCTAGTGCTTGCTTTAGTAAAATTTGGTAGTCTATTCTATGCATTAGTTACTCCGTCTCTGAGAATCAATTGGTATGTGTCTCACTTCAGTATAATCTTCTGCATAGATTGCGTGATGATTCTCTGGTACTTTGTTACAACTTCCCAGAGACAGTGGTCTCTAAATGATCCATATACCTGATTTTAATGTCTCTTTAAATATCTGTATTTTAGTCTTTCATAATAACTTAAATGTTCTCATCCGTGGATGCCCTTGGTATGTTTCCACTGCTTTCTTTCCAATTTGCTCATTTTTGTTTTCTTATAAGGTGTTTATATTCTTATTCCATACTATAGTTTGCAATAAATTATTTCATCATTTCCATTTTCCTGGACTTTTATAAATTTTATACAACCTTTAGTTCTAGAACTTTCATCAACCAGTTGGTTGATATGATTTGAAAAACTCTCAGCTGGATCTACCCATATAACCAGGTCCTTTAAATGAATCTACATTTTCAACCACGGTGGGCTGTATTACATTTTCACCCATCAATCTATACCTACCAAATCTAGTATGCTGAGTTTTTGGTGTATTTATCAGCATATTGTTCCCTTATACCCAAATGATTAATTTAGGGAAAGTCTGCAAAAGAGCTTTACTATCTCTAATAGTTACCCATTTAGGTCTAAAGAGAGATGAAGGCAATGAATTGAGACCAATAACCAAACGAAATTGCCTAAACACCACAAAGGAAGCTCGCAACTCAGCTGGATACCAGAATTTATTGAAATGCAACAAAACGCTTGTAATCCAAGTACGTTTTCGATGAAAATCTTCGTCAGAATCAGTACAAAAACACACAGTTAATGCTTGTTCTAGTTATATACCCTGTCTAATTGACATAATTAATTAAGTACCAATCAGTAAAGTCAATTACTAACGAACAAGCAAGCTTATTTTAAAAAACATATACAAACAGTTCTAAAAATCAAAAAAAGAATTAACTTACAATTTATTGTTAATAAAATTTGTATGGTAGGACATATTTGCATATATAAATATCATTATATTATATGCAAGGTTAAAAACAGTCTAATTAGTTAACCACAGCTCTAAAACAATAAAATATATGTGCACAAAGTATATACATTGTATGCTGCCATCTAATGGTTGTAATGGGTAAATAAACTTAATACTCATAACTTAGCTGATCTGAGTTTCAATACTGGCTTGATGGACAAAAGTCATTTAATCCCGGGGATTTATTACATTCCAAAACTATTTGCCGGTATAATTCCTTGTATTCTAATTTCTTCTAGTATACATCGTAAGAAAACCTTTTCCAACTCATACCTTCATTATAAGAGTGCTCACCCATACTTCCAAAAGAAAAATTTAGTGAAGGGACAACTCGTAAGGGTCTGTAGAATGACCTCTGATGACCATGAATTCCTGAAGGAGTGCAGTAATGTGTGTAATATGTTGGCCGACAGAGGGTATCCTAAACCTTTACTGGAAGACGTTTTAGCAGAGGTAGTAAGGGAGAGACATAAAAGATTTGCCCCTATTTTGGGACAGAATGCACCTGCCCAGATTGACATTTTAACAAACCCAAATACCACCTTTCACGATAGAGCCTACATACTTGATTATACAGGTGACTCAGGACCTATTAAAGAATTGATTTCAAGGGAATGGGGGAGATTTGTTCAATTTACAGACTTACCATTGAACAATCAAACCCCCTTGAAATTTATTTACAGGAAAGACACCAATTTCAAGCAAATCTTTGAATATGGTGGCCCCAAGGTCAAAAACACAGGTCCATGTGGGGTGGGTACATACAAATGTGGATTTTGTTCACAATGTCCAAGGATACACAATAGGAAAGATATTTTCTTGGAAGCTAGGAACAAAACACTTTCAAGTAGGGGTACTTTCAACTGTAATAGCTTTGGAATAGTGTATTTGGCTACTTGCAATTTCTGCACTTCCTTTTATGTGGGCAAAACAGAAAGGAAACTTAGATGTCGTATTTACGAACACTTGTACGAAATCAAAAAGCAGAATATGAACAATGCATTGTACAGACATCAGACTATTTGCCCTCAAGCAATATTTTCCTTTTTTGTTTTGGATTCTGTGCCCAAGGACGTAAGGGGTGGTTTATGGGAGGATAAATTAGAATACAAGGAATTATACTGGCAAATAGTTTTGGAATGTAATAAATCCCCGGGATTAAATGACTTTTTGTCCTTCAAGCCAGTATTGAAACTCAGATCAGCTAAATTATGAGTATTAAGTTTATTTACCCATTACAACCATTAGATGGCAGCATACAATGTATATACTTTGTGCACATATATTTTATTGTTTTAGAGCTGTGGTTAACTAATTAGACTGTTTTTAACCTTGCATATAATATAATGATATTTATATATGCAAATATGTCCTACCATACAAATTTTATTAACAATAAATTGTAAGTTAATTCTTTTTTTGATTTTTAGAACTGTTTGTATGTGTTTTTTAAAATAAGCTTGCTTGTTAGTTAGTAATTGACTTTACTGATTGGTACTTAATTAATTATGTCAATTAGACAGGGTATATAACTAGAACAAGCATTAACTGTGTGTTTTTGTACTGATTCTGACGAAGATTTTCATCGAAAACGTACTTGGATTACAAGCGTTATTTCCTTGTTGCATTTCAATAAATTCTGGTATCCAGCTGAGTTGCGAGCTTCCTTTGTGGTGTTTAGGCAATTTTGTTTGGTTATTACCCATTTAGGTCTACTGCATACCGACTGTGGAACTCCTCAAATGAAACAGTTTTGAGTTATGTAACTTAACAAAGTATGGGCCTAGGACAGAGCCCTGTTAATTTATTGATTAACTATTCGTGTATGACCGTATCAAAGGCTGAATTAGTCTGTATAAATTACATTATAGCACAATTTTTCATTTTTAGTTATTGTTATCAAGCACGTTACAGGTGGTTATAGTTCTATTTGCAACATATCCATTCTGATATCTGATTTCATGTTTCAACCTTTCTATTTCTGACTGTTTATCCAAAATAAGTTTCTCTAGTATTTATTTTTCCACAACAGAAAAGTAAACTTATGGGTCCTGTATGACTCTGGGTTTATCCTATTCCCCTTTCCTTTATAGATAGATTTTAACAAGTGCAGGTCTTCAATCTTGAGGAATTTCTCCTCAGGTCATTATAATGAATTCCACCTCTTCATTGTGCTTTGAGTCCAGTTTGCCAGCTCAATTTTCAATCTAATCTAATTTAATTTTGGTATCCAAAGTTTACCTGTATGATGATGGGGACAATGCATCACCCCCTTTGTGGACCCGAACTGTTTTGTGTAAGATTTTTTTAAATACATCTATAATCTCTTGTTAAACTGTGTGTAGATTCTAAAATTTATTGTCAATTTGACATGTCTTTCTCCTACCAAATCTTCTGCATCTATAAAATGGTTTCCTACTATGCTCAATGCCTTAATATAAATTCTTAGGTTTTTTTTTCTTGCTGCTGTCTCACACTTTTTAATTTGCCTGTCCAGCTTGTTTATTTCAGTTTTCAAAGTTACAGTTGGACCTCATTCCATTTTTTTGTCTCATCTTAAGTATTTTATTCATATGGAAATAAGACTTGACCTTTTGTGCCTAGATCATGATGATAAATATTTTTATTTATATATTTGTTTGCATTCAAGTTCCCTTTCAAAATGTACTGCATTGTTCCTACAGGTTTCTACTGAATGCATCACTTCAATTAGTTTTATATAGGGACTGTTTTCTTTCGATATAATCGGTTATGAGTCTTCTGTGCATTGATTTAGATTTTGCTGTGGCAGAATTATCTAGCAGTAGTTTTAACCTTTATGACCTCCTGATCACGACATGTGGTAAAACTTGACACAAAGCAAGTTATTTCCTTAGGAACACAATGTTCAGTATTTTCTGTCCTATGGTTGTATTTTTTGCAGTCTGAAGTAAATGTTCATGAACATATGTTGTAAATAATTCTTTTGGCAATGTAGTTGGATCAATTTTATTCCAGTCTGCTTCTGGTAAATTTAAGTACTCGGCCACTAATTTTCTCTCCTGCATTTCATGTAAGAAATGTATGAATTCCTGTAGGTCATCAACACTTAATTATGTTTTAGCGTCTTTTTTTTTTTTTTATCAAAGTTGGATTGTCTACAGTAGTGGTGTTATCATCAAACATGTAATAATCACAGGTCTCTCTAAAGTATGTAATCTTTTATCTTAACACCTCTACTTGATTTTTTTTTTTATTAGAATGCCTGTTGCTTCAAAACATTTATACCCTGTCGGAGTTTGTTTCCAGTCATTGTTTTTTAACCATATTTCACAAATGATCACTTCAGTCTTTGTGGGAATGTAGCAAGTTTTCCAGTAAAAAAAAAAAATACTACTAATGTTTCAAGCATTAAAAAACAGCACAGATACATCAGATGTTGCCATTTATTAACTGTAAAATTTCTGATCTTGCAAAAATCCTGTCTTTCTTCCCTTTTCTTGATAAGTACATGCCATCAAGTGTAAATATTTGTGCCCCAAATTATGCTTGGATACCGTACACATTTCCACCATTTAAAATGGGCGTTTTTCATGTCTCCATTACCCAAAAAAATCTTTTTATTCATTCTGTCCTGACTCTCCTCTCCTCTCCTTTCTATAAGGTAGTTTGTGAAAAATGTCCCAACACGTGTACAACCTATGCTATAGAAGAGGACTGACTGTAAGTTCCCTACTAACAGAGTCCTTGAAAAGGAGTTCATTTGTACCAACATGAATAAAAACGGTTCCATACTTCCTTACATTAAGGCATTCTAAGTCCCTACTCCCATTCTGTATTTTTGCTCCTAGCAGGCATAACTCTGCAAATAGAAGTTATCAGTTCCTCTAATAATTGAATCTCCAGTTGCTAGTATATAATTTCTGGTCAGATCTGAAGAATCTCCCACTTCTAGTTCAGTAAAGTCTGCTCTAGCAATTGTTACAAATGAATGGTTTTCATCACAACTGTTTTAATCTCCTTGTGTTCATTGCTCATTTCATTTGCATGCACACATTGTTTATCCAGCTGTCTTTGAACTTCCATAGCCATATAGTAATCTTTGGTTTTCCTTCATTTCTTTAATAGTAATTTTCTTCAATCTTTCCAAGTTTAGTTTTGATTTCTTCCTTTCAGCATGCCCCCCTTTGCCTTTTTTTTTCTTTTTCCCCTACATTCTCATTTGGAAAAATTATACCATTTTCTGTGCACTAAATGTTTTCTGATTTGAGCAATTTGTTTCCCTGTAATCTGTGTTTACATAATAAAGCATTGTCCTTTGCATTATAGACTTTATCGCCAGTACTACTCAAGAGGTGAACCTTCGCATCCATGTCAAGAATATGTAGTAGCACATGGATCTGAGACCCAATCATAATATTTTGCATTGCATGGAATTTTCTTCGCCTGGGCACCTAAAACTATTCAAAATGAAGCAATCCTCCTAGGTGACGTTAACATTGATTAGTTAGAACTTACCAAAAAACAGTCCACGTCCAACATAAACCTGTTCTCCTACACCCAAGTAGCAACAGACATTACCAGACCAAACCAAAAACAATGGCTCTACACTAGATTGGATTCTAATGTCTGACCAGAGTAAAATTTCAGCCACAGGCACTTTACCTCAAACCATAAGTAATCGCCTGTTTATATCCTTCAGAAATACTCCCCCACCCACAATACCCACCAGTATAAACTAACCAGGAACCTATCCAAATTCAGCCCAGAAACGGGCAGTTGAACTCTTCAAGTCTATATTTTTAAATATTCTAAATAACTTTGCTCCTCTACGAGTAAAACGAATCAAAACCAACCTTGCTAACTAGAGCCACAAAATAACTTATGACAAACACAGATAGAGCATGGTAACTCTGGCATAAAACAAAAAATCCTGCTCACCTCCTAGAATTTAAACAACTCCGAAATCAAACCAAATACTTCATGATCAGAGATAAGAAAAACGTCTACCTCACATCCCAAACATTTTATAATCAGAGATAAGAAAAAACTTCTACCTCACATCCCAAAACAGAAACAACACTAAGAAATTTTGGGGTACCATCTCTAGTTTATCTCTAGTTTACTGCATCCAGGTAGCAAAAACAACCCATGCACACATCCAGACAAATCCCCCAAATGAAATAACAACCCTCTTCAATACACACTTCATAGACACTATCTCCAAACTCTCTGCCACCTTCCCACAAACAAGTTCTAAAGCTAGCAAATGCACACTAATGCAACAAGCTCAATGCCAAAAAGTGCATTGTCATCCCCTTTGGTAAAAACTCTGTACCCATGAACTACAACATAGGCGGTAGTATACTTAACACCGAAAGTGTGATCCGAAAGTGTGATAGAGACCTTGGGACACAGGTGGACAGTAGTCTCTCCTTTGATAATCACATCACCACAGTAGTCAGGAAATCCTTCTACATGGCACACCTCATCACAAAAGGTTTCTCATCCAGAAAAAAAAGAGGTGATTGTTCCCCTCTACTCATCACTCATTAGACCCATTATAGAGTACAACGCCTCTTTTGGTATGTACCTCAGAAGACATCTACAACAACTGGAAAGGCCACAGAAATACCTCACAAAGAGGATTACTGGCCTCAAACAGATGCCCTACGCAGGCCGTCTCAAAAAACTCCAGCTTTACTCCGTCGCATATCGCCTACTCAGAGGTGATGTCTGCCTAACATACAAAGCTATGTCAAACCCAGAGCTGTTGGACATGCTCCACTTAAAGAAATCCCAATCCCTCCGAGCTACACGCTCTAGGGACCTAAACCTTGTCACCACAATAAACAGAACATGCTGGAGGGATAGATTCCTGTCCCAGAGACTTCCCATACTCTGGAATAAACTACCTATCTATATCAAACAAAGCTCCTCATTAGCACTCTTCAAGAAAAATCTTGATTGGATGGGAAATAGGAAATTCACCCTGGGGATCACCTCTGTGGCTCTGCTCGACAGTAGCACAGGAAAATAATTTTCTTGGGTGGCAAAAGCCAGGGTACCTTTATGGCTGGGCTTGTATAGGCCCCAGGGCTGATAGCCTAGCACCTACCTATGAACCTTCACATAGAGAACTCAGCACAACTCCTCGTGGTGTCCAGCAGAGTTCCTAGAGCAGCAGAGACCAGAAAAGACAAACTTTCCAGATTCTAAGTATTTTTTTCTGCATTTTCGACTTTTTAAGCCTTTTGATTGCTATTTCTGCCTGTTTTATTCTGCTATTACCTGTTTTAATAGCTTGAATTTATTTATTGCACTTGCTTGTTTAAGTTTTGCTTAAAAGTTAAACAACAGGCTAATACACTCAAGTGTACTAGCTTTTGATAGCATTTAATCGAAAAACACAGCATTTATTGTATTTTCTGCCTATCTGAAAAAAAACAAAAAAAAATACTCTTGTTTTCCATACTTTTCTAATAGTTAGTTCCAGTGATCAGATTTTGCTGATCCCTGGGCTTTGTCTTGGTTCCTGTTTTCTCCATTTTCCTTGTTTGGTCAAGGGGTAGTTTCTTTACTCACTAGTGGGAGTAGGGAGTACTGAGCTGCCTGTTTGTCCTCAGAGGAGTGGTTTAAGGCAGTAACTTGTAGTTTATTGGCCATTTTGGGTCATTTCCTGTCTTTTCCAGCCCCAGTTGCCACTGTTGCACACTAGGGCAGCTACCTAAAGTCCACTCTTCAAATTTTCCCTTAAAACTACCTTCCTCGAACTATACTACTGATCTAATCAGCGTATCCTATAATTAAAAGATCATCTCTACTTGACTCCAAGTAGACTATTCTCTATCTGTTAAACGTAGCACTTGCTCCTACAGTACTTATCACTCTTGTCATAGATAGTACCCCAGAAAGGCAACCCCCATTTCTCGGTCACCCACGTCCCCTGGAATCTTTTAAAGTTTTTGTCTATTCCTTCTAGCATGTCGAGGGATCAGTTGCTAGTGTCCTCTCCTGCTCAACTGGTGAACCTGGGAATATTGAGGCAATGTTAACCCTCTCCTCCTCCCACAAAACACAAATACATGCGAGAGATGCAACTATACGGCCAAACTGGAGGCTAACATAGGACTGGTAAGACCAGTCAGGAGGAGAAGGTTACCACACACACTATAGACCCAGTCTCACATAGTACCATTACAACCTCAAATCATACACATAAACACACAAAGACATAGGCTCTGATCAAAATCTACCAAAACAGCAGAGGCCACCAAAGCAGACACCCAAACAACCACCACCTCAGAACACAACACCTGCAACACATAGACCTCACAGTCAGAGTGTCAAACTGTCACAGCCCTTAAGGCCAAACACAATGCCAGACACACTAGTCATTGGTGACTCCATAGTCAGACACACTCATGTCCCGCTCACCAGACTGATACGGAGAAGGTCACAGTAAGCTGCCTGTCGGGCTAGAATCCGCCACATAGCACTCAGGTCTCTCAACAGCAGGTACAAATATGACTCAGTCATTGTCCATGCTGGTGGACTACATGAAAAGAGACATTGAGGAGCTCTCTGATTATGTAGCCCAGGCAGGTATGACCCTGACCTTGAGCAGTATCCTACCTTCACCAAGAATGATGCCACAATACAGAGATAAGATGATCAGCTTTAACAATTGGCTTAAACACTGGTGTCATTCAAAGGGGATCCAGTGTCTGTCTGCCTGGGATGACATGCTGGACAAGCCACGCTGCGGATATTGGCAAAGGCTCTATAGTGCCTTTTAGGCAAGGCTCAAATTCTAAACCTACCACCCTAGAACACAAAAAGGAAAAAACTAAGGGTAATGCTGCTCAATGCCAGAAGTCTAAATCTCAAAATGCACACGAGGCGCTTCTCACTATGGAGAACATGGATGTCTGTGCTGTGACAGAAACCTGGTTCAAGGCTCCTGAGAGCACCCCAGCACTATCAGGTTTTACCGCCCCATAATCCGGACAATACCAAGAAGGGTATCCATATTCATCAAGGACACCCACACCTCAAGACTGGTGGATGCATCGGAGACCATCCAGGTGCAATTAACCATAGGCAAGACTGCTCTGCAAATTGTAGCATGTTACAGGCCACCCTCACAAACTCAGGAACCTCACATGGCCTTCCTGAAAACACTAGAGGGATAAATGTATCACCAAACACCATCATACTAGGTGACTTCAATTACCCTAATATAGACTGGGAACACTACTCAAGCCCAAACACCCTAGCCCAAAAGTTCCTGGAATTCATAAACTCAAATGCCATGGAACAACTAGTCACTATCCCCACAAGAGGAGATAACATACTTGATCTCATCATCACGAACATGGGAGCACAATGTTTCACTGGTGAGATCAGATCACAAACTAATCTCGCTGGAGGTCCTCATCCCACCCCCACCTGAAATAAAAAGACCACAGTAAAGAACTTACACTTCTAAAGACTAGTGTGGCTGAATCACTTACAAATGCCTTCTACCAGCACCTGCAGGACTGCATGGATAAGGCAATCCCAAGCAAAACAAAGACTCTTTGTACCAAAGGCAAGCGTCCAGTCTGGTGGACCCCAGCCATAAACAAACTCTACAACAAAAGGAGGAAGCTACTACAAGATAGAGCAAAATCCTTAAAAGGTAAGACACCCTTGATCACTATAAGTAAAAAACTAAGAGCTCTCATAAAATCATATAAGCAAATTTCGAGAGAAAAATAGCTAAAGACTCAAAAGACAATCATAAGGCCTTTAGAAACCTGGGAGGAAACTCCCAGATATGCTCAGAGCTAGTTCAAAATGATGTGAAGATTACTGATCCTACAGACATTGCCAACATACTGGCTGACAGGTTCAGTGCAAACAAAAGGAGAGATATCCATACCAAACGATTGCAGCCCCCAAACATCTCCAGCCCAAGTGAGAACTGCTCTCTCCAAAGCAAAAACACAGCATCCATGGGACCTGATGGTGTCCCCGGCTGTGTGCTCCACGAACTCAATGAGGAATTAAACCCACAGCTAGGACAGCTGTTTAATCAAAGTCTTACCTCCTGGATATGTACCCAGGAGTGGCGCACTGCAACTGTGGTCCCACTACATGCCTCCACCGACCCTGGAAATTACCGGCCCATTAGCTTGACAAGCCTTATCTGCAAAGCCATGGAGAGGATCATAATGGACCTCATAAATAAAGACATAGGGAATTTGCAGACTTTGGATCCAACCCAGTTTGGCTTTGTCAAAGGCAGATCATGCCTTTTAAACTTGGTTGACTTTTAAACAGTCACCAAAGCCATTGATGAGGGAAAGGCAGTCCATACAGCCTACCTCGATCTGGCTAAGGTATCATTGAAAAACTTCATCAGCTTAAATGTCAACCCATACATCACAAGATGGGTTGCAAACTGGCTGAGTGACAGAACCCACAGGGTCAGAGTTGCTGGCACCATGTCAGACTCAAAGCCTGTCACAAGTGGTGTCCCACAGGGCTCAGTCCTGGGCCCACTCTTGTTTGGCATCTACTTTTCCGAAGTACAAGCAAACACAGGAGGGTTATGGCTGACAAAGTTTGCAGATGACTGCAAATAGTAGAAAACACATCTGACACGGATATCCTTCAGAAGGGTCTCACAGAAACGGATAACTGGTGTCAGAGCCACGGCCTAAAGTTAAATGCCAAAAAATGCATAGTCAGAATCACCACCTAAAACAAGGTTACCCCTAGCTACCAAATAGGTGGCAATCCACTGAGCACAGAAGAAGTTATCAGTTATCAGGGACCTGGGGACCCAGGTTGATAGTAGTCTGTCATTCGACACCCATGTAGCTAAAGTAGTTAGGAAGACCTTCTACATTGCCCACGTTATCATGAAGGGATTCTCATCTAGATCAAGGGAGGTCATAGTCTCCCTTTACTCATCACTCATCAGACCAATGATTGAGTACAATGCCCCATTCGGAATGTATCTGACCCGACACTTGCAGCAGCTGGAGAGGCCACAAAAGTTCCTCACCAAAAGGATAAAGGGTCTCAAAATCTGTCCTATGCTGCCCGACTGAAAGAACTCCAGCTCTATTCAGTCGCTTGCTCAGAGGTGACCTTTGCCTAACATACAAGGCCATGTCAAACCCAGATTTGATGAATATGCTTCACCTCAAAAATCTAGATCCATCAGAGCCACAAGGGTGGGAGACTTAAACCTCGACACGGCTATTAATAGGACGTGCTGGAGGGATAGATTCATCACCCAAAGACTCCCTATGCTGTGGAACAAAATCCCGGTACATGTGAGGCAGAGCACCTCGCTGGCCTTGTTCAAGAGAAATCTTGACCAATGGATGGGAGATCGCAGATATACCCCAGGGATTACCTCAGTGTCACTGCTCGACAGAGGCACAGCAAAATAATGGGTATAGTTCCCCATACTAAAGGCGATGGGCTAGGCTTGTAAATGCCCTCGGGCAGATAGCCTAGTATGAACCTATGAACCACCCCAATGCTTGCTTTTCCTTCTCCCCTATCCCCACAGCTACCATTCACAAATTATTACTCAAACTAAAACCCTGTACAACTGCTCCAGATAATCTACCCCCAGATCACTTACAAATGTCAGCCAAATGTATAGCCTGCCCCTTTAGCATATTAATCAACATACCCCATCCAAGAGGCGCATGTACCTGTAATCTGAAAAAAAGGCTACATACTCCCATTTCACAAAGGTGGCCCTAACATAGATTCCACCAATTTCTGGCCAATTGCAATACTCTCCCCACTATCCAAAATCATGGAGAAATGCATTCACACTCAGCTCCTACGTTTCCTAACAGAAAATAAGATATTATCCCCATCCCAACATGGATTCCACCCATATCACAGTACCACCACTGCACTCCTATCATTCATGGACACTGTGACCCAAGCAAGGGACACTGGAAAAATTGTCTCCTCTCTCTTTCTAGACCTTTCTAAAGCCTTTGCCATATCTCACCCCTTACTCCTGGCAAAGCTATCCAATCTGGGAATGTCACCCCCCACTCTTAACTGGTTCTCTGATTATCTAACCAACAGACAGCAAGCCACTAAATGGCTCCATTCTTTCTCACCATTCTTCAGTATACACAGGAGTTCCCCAAAAATCCATATTGGGACCTGTTCTTTTTAGGATATTCATTAATGACTTCCACTCCACTCTCCCCCTAAATCCTGTAATACAGTACACAGACGACTCGACCATTATCTTCATTGCTGACTCTGTTGACGAACTCATACTAGGACCCAACATGCTTTCTCAATCACTGAGGAATGTATGAATAACCACCATCTAGCCCTTAACCCCAGAAAAAATAACCTGTTTCTATTCACTCCCCAAAAAAATCACCCCCCCCCCCAATAGAGCAGATTTTAATATCTATTCACAAAACAAAACCTGCATTAGAGCAGTATCACAAACTAAACTTCTAGGAGTTATAATAGATGAATACTTAACCTTTGATCTACAAATTCAAAACTGCATCAAAAAAAAAAACATCAGAAACTAGGCACCCTCTATAAGCATAAACTGTACCTCACACCCACCACTAGACAAACCCTTGCACTATCTTCTTTGCTTCCTTCACTTTTGTACAGTCCCCATTTGTTCACTAACATTCAAAGCTCCTTAAAATCCATGATCGAATCCTGTTATAACAAGGTTGCCAGGTTCGCTACCAATGAAACTTCTCCCATCACTGCATCTCCCTACACAAACTAAAATGGCTCGAACTTCCCCATCACCTAACCTACTTGCAGTTAACCACAGCTCACAATATCAGTACCAGACCTTCCAATTCCCCATCCCTCACCTCCCTGTTTACTCTCCATAAGCCCTTCCGACAACTCAGATCTGAAATTCAATTCCTTCTAAAAGTGCAAATACCCAGTCTCACAGTTGGTCAATCTCTCTACTAGTGTACTGTTACTAAAACATGGAATTCCCTATCCAGCTCTATCAGAACTATTTCCAATCACATATCCTTCAAAAAGTCTCTAAAACAGCATCTCTTAGCCCTATGGCAATGTACATGTGGCTGCGACTACAGAGCATCTTCCCCCACCTGATCTCACTAACTTTTTTTTCTCCCCTCTGCTTAACAGTTATGCAAATATCTCTTGCTGTCTTCACTCTGTAGTATCCAAAGCAGATGATGTATTACACTTTGTATATTTTGTATATAATGTATACAGCCTTTGTTATTCTAGCTAGACGTTTATAAGATTGCATGTTTTTTAAGTGATCTCTGTATGTATGTAGAAAATGTCATTGTATTTAAATTTCTTTTGTATGTGGAGCTTTTTTCCCCTGGCCTCCACTGGGTACTTTCTGACCCAGTGGACCATCCCAGTAAACAAATGCAAATTAATTGCAAATAAATATACTACTATTTACAGGAAAAAAGAAGAGAAAACTATGTGTATTCTGCCAGCTTTCAGTGTTGTAAAGCACTTGGCAAATGTTGTCATAGTTGGTGCAACACAGTCCCTTATGTTTGCACTCGCCTTCCATGCCTCTCAACTGTCCAGATTTTTGCCTTGTATGTTTGGCTTGTTCTTCATAAAGTCTGTGTTTTTTGGAAAATTACTGAAGACTGAATTTATAAAACAATGACACAAATTTGGGTTTCAGACATCATATACTTAAGAAAATGCAGGTGAACATGCATCCTGTTCTAAGAAAAAGACCGTTACTGATGGACAGCAGATAGTAAGAGTACTGGCAGATTTGACTATCCTGAGCTAGACCTAACCTTCACAACTTAAGCTAGGGGTAGTTCTCAGTTGTCAAGATCTGGTCTCATGCCACTCTAGCACTTTGCTACTTTGTCTTTTTCTGTATATCTGGCGTAGTCACTACACACTTTTTTTTTTCTTCTTGGTTACTTGTATATTTTCCTTTATTTTGTTAATGCTCTGAATCCTCATATTGCTGACTATTTCTAACCTGAATTCAAAGTTCTGTTCAGTAGTATGTTTTATAGGGGTGAGTGATCTTTACTGACAGTCGGCACTTCCTTTTCCTAAGTGTATTCTGTTTGCCCTCCGCCTAATAGTAATCTCATCAGCCCAGTCATTTAATAATTGTAAGTTTTCCAATCTGTGCCATTTCCACAAGTGTAATCATCATCAGTATGCCTAGATTTACTACTAATAATGGTAAGGAAATATTCCAGCTGTTGGCATTGAATGCTGGTCTCTGTTACCATGTACTTCCTTTTATGTGTATATTGCATGCAAATCATTAACAGCATATTAATTTAAGGAATCAATTTTCAGCTACAAAGCAATTGAAGAATTTTGATTATTCTAGTCTTTTAAATCAATTGCCACAGAATTTAGAAAAATTAAAGCAATTAGGAATTTAAGTCAAATTGTATGAGGAGATAACACAAACCAGTATGCAACTAAATATTAAGTATACTGTGTTAACTATGTACTAGGGGAACATAATTCAAAAGGTTGTCATTCTGACCTGTAGTAACAGTTGTGCCACTAACACTAAAATGTTGTATGTAACTATCGCTCACTTTTGCTCCTCTTTATAATGTTAAAAATAAAAATACTTCAAAATAAATCTCTTGCCAAGCAGTTACGCAATAAATTGCACACCAACACTGGGTTGTTTCAGATTTGCTTTGAATTATCCTGTCTTCAGTCTGTATGAATTTATAGCTGAAAGGTAGTAGACCTAATTATCAAACATTATGTATTGCATATGGTAGAAGGCAGATACAAGAAAATGGCAAATTTACTTGCAAATATACCAAAGAAAGTAGAAGAATGGTAAAATGATAGTAGATCTTGAGGAAATCTTATATAAATTATTAGGACCAGATTGAATAATGCATGTAGCAATATGCAGAAAGATGTGGACTAAGAATTTGGTGAACTGTATAAAATGGTACAAACAATGTTATTTGAAAGAACTTTAATGGAAAAAATAAAATCTGTGATGAAGGATTTGTTTGGTGATTGGAGCAGCTATAACAAGGGTAGAAAAATAGCTTAATGTAATTGCTGACCTTTGTGTAGTAACAGTTAATTCTGCATTCATTAGTCTCATGTGAAATCTATCTAGAAATGAAGATATGTCTGTGTATAAATCAGGAAAGGGGAATGGGTATGAGCAGAAAAAAAGTGTAAAGAACAATTTAACTATATAGACCATGCATTCTTGACCCACAAGAGAAAAGATCATGTTTGGAAAAAGACCGCAAGTAGGAGTAAGCAATGTAAAGACAGAATGTATTTATATGGAAGATGTGAAAAAATGAAACTTCTGCACACCTGGCTACGTCTTCTCCACAGATTGCATTTAGCCAGCACCTCTTGACTTTAACCCACCTACTGCGTTGCCTCAAAAAAAAACTCATAGCTCTCAAACTGTCACTTTCTCACTTCCTTCTCCCTTCACAAATCACTAATCCTCCATTGGCCATCTTACCTGTCGTTTCACCAGCCTACCTTTTCTTTCATTCTTAGTACAAATTGCTACCAACATTATCAGTAAATGCAGTTACTACCATCCAAGGAAATACTCTCAACTCTATTTCTTTACTTTCATGTACTGAGCAGGTTTCTTAATGTTCATCATTCCCACTTCCTCAGTGGCATTTTGGGATATCTACCAAGGTAACCTAATACTAGCCAGCTTTCAAAAGCTCAGACTCTACTCTCTCTACCCGTGAGAACCAAGTGGGACATATGATTGGTTGGTCTTGGCTATAGTGCCAAATAGCAGTTTCATTATATGCAAATAAGCTTACTAAGGCTGTACTGCGATTGGAAGTAACAACCAATGTGAAGTATATAATTGGTTGTCAACAGAACAGTAATTCTGAACCCTTAGTAGAACATAAAAGCATCTTTATTGGATATCATTAGTTAGACAAATGATTGGCTAACATCAAAGCACCAATTACAAGACCTTGTTCTCCTTAGCTCATGCAAATAAGTTCACTGATGCTACATTGTGATTGGAAGTAAAAACGAAAGGAAAAAGGAAGTGTCTAAAGCCTCATTATGATTGGTTTTTCAATGTTATTTAAACCATTGCTGGTCTTTAAATTACACGATCTGAAGAAGGCAGTTTATGCCGAAAGCGCTCATCTTATTTTGTTTTATCTATAAAAGCTCATTTTCTTCTTAATCAAGTGGAACTTGCTCATTCTCTGCTGTGGTGACGTCTACATGATTTTGCTTCTGTTTTTCCAGCTTGAGACGCTTCAGTGTGAGTGGGATATATATTCTCATTGTTCCATGGAAATGGTAGCCACACATTGAAGTATTCCAAGTTGCTTCACATAAATCACAGTTCTTTTTTTTCTTCTTTCGGCTTTTCCCGGTTAGGGGTCGCCACAGCGGAACTCCGGTCCGCTAATGATTGGCAGTAGATTTTTTTATGGGTGCCGAGGTGCCAACTCGACACCCAACCTTCAGCGAAGGCACACCCATTCTATGCATGACTTTCGAATGCCACTCGACCGTGGGGAGGACATGCAGACTCCACACAGAAGGCGCTCCAGCAGAGAATCATACAGGAGAATAATGCAAATACACACTAGTTCAGGCCAGCATTGTTTGTTGTTTGAATTCATTTATTTAGTAAAGTAACACATTTTGTATCAACAAATGTTTTCTGAGGAAAAAGTCCAGAACTCATTGTCTGGCATTTCTGACTGACTGTAATCCACAATGGCTTACCAGAAATCAAAAAATATGAAGGACATAAATATTAAGCTGTTAGCAAAAGAAATATTGGCAATGTCAAACATAACCGGGAGATAAAGGTCCAGTGTTAGGGCCGATTTTAAATAGTGCTGTAGTGCACAGAGAACGGTGATTACACGCCGATATTCAGAGAAAGACAAACAAGTTCAGCACTAAAGTGGTGTGAGACCATACATACAAATGTTAAGCACCACCTGCTAAAGTTGTTAAGGTCAGGTCTGCCTTTCTGACGGTGAATGCCAAGTGCTTTACTGCTTTGAAAGTTGGCAAAACACTTCGCTTTTTTTTTTATGTTCTACTCTAACTTGTAGTACATGGAGCAGAGGTAAAGCTCCATGCACTGCAAAAGGTTATGATAGTTTTCACTGATCATAACCTTAAATTGTGTTCTTGACATAGATGCCAAGATTCACCTCTCAAGCTTTTCTGTCGGGGTGAATTTCTTAGCATCCATGTATCGAACACATAATAAAGCGATTGTGATTGGTGACCCTATCATAATCCACTATATTATAAACTTGAAAATTTTCTAGAACAGACTTTGTGTTCACATGCATTTTGTGAATATGAAGTCTGAAACATAAATGTGTCATTAGTGACTTCAGTCTACGGTTATTTGCCAGAAAACTACAGATTTTACATGAACAGACCAAAGGGTATGAAGCAGAAATCCAGGCACTTGAGAGGTATGGAAGGACAGGGCGCACAAATCACACAAAATCAGACATGTTCTACAAAATCAGTGGCAGAGGAGGACCAGCCAGCCCCAAGCATTCATGCCATCACTAAGTTTTCTGTTCTTGCTTTGTTGACTTCTTGCTCTGTTGCGTCTGTGACCTACCCTAGGTAGATTGTGGGCTGGACAAGTCAAAGGCCAGCAAATCAAATAGTCAGATCTGCAAGATTTCCTCCCTAGGATGCTGCCCTCCCTTTTCTTGTAGGGCATGTCTTTGCTATAAAACAAATACCTGATAACGCCATCCCAAGATAGAAGTGAGACCAGTATCCTAGGCGGCTGTCTAGTTCTTTGACTAAGGCTGGCTATGGTCCCACATTAAAAAAGTGGTTTTACATCTTAATATTACTAGACATACCAACACTGATATGTTTATGTGAGTGTTGTGTGGAATCTGGGGAGATGGCAGTGGTTAGTTATAGGGGTGACTTCGTAATGTAGGTTGTTTTTGTGAATGCGCAAGTTAGTTACGCCCGAACACAGTAAGTTATGATCATCTCCTCCTGTACATCACATTTCTTCTGTTTAGTGCACATTCCACTGGATGATGGTATGTAAAAAATAAATAAATAAATAAAAAGTAACTGCAAAATATAGTCCCTTTAGTAGTAGTGCTTACTTATATGCCACAGAGTAACCACTTTATTTGTTTACATTTGTTTACTCGGATGGTCTGGCTGGGCAAAAGCCTGGTGAGAAAAGCTCCAAATAAGAAACCAATACAAACCACCATTGAGATGCATTCTTAAGAGAAATAATACATACATTGAAATCGAATAGTAAATTAAAGAAATAGTAAAAAAATAAAATAAAATGATAGCCATTTTTTAAATGTCATTTGGTTTAATTTAGTTAAAGCAGAGACGTTCAAGACTGAGGACTGGAGAAGGAACAACAGAGTGATACAGTAGGTGGTAAAGATATGGAGAGAGTAAGTAGAGAGGTCAGAGAATGGTTAGAGGAGGAGAAGGGAAGGTTGGTTAGGGAAATACACTTTAACTTGCACCAACAACTCCTTGTTCAAGTTTGAATTCTATGGTGATCTTTTATCGTCAAAAAAAGTCATGGTCACTGTGAGGTCTTTGGGCATCCAAGGAACATGCAATAACGCAGGAAAGAAATTGTGTTAATTTCTGTGCCATTTAGGAAAATACAGGCAAGTTTCCATTATTTTCAGGAAAAAAGTATGGAATACAGAATCTTAACAATTTTGGATAGTCCAG
This sequence comes from Protopterus annectens, assembly GCF_019279795.1. Classification (NCBI taxonomy): domain Eukaryota; kingdom Metazoa; phylum Chordata; order Ceratodontiformes; family Protopteridae; genus Protopterus; species Protopterus annectens. Next base: position 685,930,354 of record NC_056745.1, on the reverse strand, counting down.
TAAAAAAGAAATGCTTCAACAATGTCCCATGTCACTTTCTGGAAAAGCAGTGCTATTGTCATTGCCTGCCTGAAAACCCACCCTAAATTTAAGGGTACTGCTTTCCCAGATGACAGAAATTGGTCATTCCTTATCAAAATATGTATGCAAAGATTCCCTTAAGTTTCTCATTTAAAAGCCTGCATTTGCACTTGTATCCCCCCTTTTCTGTAACTAGTCTAGTCCAGATACAAATTAGCTGTATCCAGGACTGTTTGTAAGCTCCTGAGCCCCCCAAGCCTTTCTGTGTTGGAGGGAAGCCTTCTAGCTTATCAGTGGGAGTGGTAAGCATTAGGTAGCCTATCTGCCACAAGAGGAGTGGTTCCTGGCCCAAACATTGTAGTTTATTGGCCGTTTGGGCAGTTTTTCCATCTCTCTCAACTTTGTGGTTTAAAAGCCCGAGTTTGCTCTTGTTTCCTGCCTTAACAGTAACTAGTCTAATCCAGATATAGACTTGCTGTATCCAGGACTGTTTGCAAGCTTATGAGCAGTGCCAGAGCCTGCTCTTCAATTTTTCCCTTAGATCTACTAGTTCTCTCCTCTCCTGCATTTATACTAGCTTATTAGTCTAGCACTTTGAGTTCTTGTAGCACACAAGTGCTACCAGCACTAAACGTTCTACAAGGAAACAGATGTAGTACTTATCAATGCCCACACCGCCAGGCATGTCTAAAGGTCAGTTCCCTCTGCTTTCTCCTATTAACCTGGTGAACTTGGGCATCCTGAGGCAATGTAGCAACTGCCTCATGTACACTGACAACCCTCTCCTGTTACCTTCCAACACTCAGACTTGTGAGAGATGCACTTGTATATCAGAATTGGAACCCACGCACTCCCCAGCCAAGACCGGAATATCTGGTCAAGAGGAGAAGGTCGACACTTGCACCACACCACATGGAACACAGCCCTCTGGAACGCACACCAGCACTGCCTTCACATAAAAACACAAACCACACACCCACCTTCGCGGAGGCTCTCAATAAAAATCTACCCAAGCAGCAGAGCCCTTCAAGACAGAAATGCACTCTACCACCACAACACTAATCACGAGATGCATAAATCTCCTAAACAGTGTGCCACTCAACCAAAGCCCCCAAGGCAAAACAGCATGCCCAACACACTAGTCATAGGTGACTCGATAGTGAAGGCACACTGATCTCCCACTCACTAGGTTGAAAAGTAAGTCAGCTGCATGTCAGGTGCTAGGATATGACACATAACGCATGCACTCGGGTCACTCAACAACAGGTACAGATATGACTCTGTCATTGTACATGTGGTTGTGAATGACCTGAGATGTACCTCCCTCGACTACATGAAAAGAGACATGGAGGAGCTCTCTGATTATGTAGCCCAGGCGGGTATGACTCTAGCCCAGAGCAGCATCCAACCACCACCCAAAATACCACAGTGCAAGCAGAAAATGATTGGTTTCCACAATTGGCTAAGTTTCTAGTGTCATTCTAAGGGGATCCAGTATCTGTCTGCCTGGGATGACGTGATTGACGGACCTTGATGCTTTGCCAGAGATGGCCTGCATCTGTGACCCCTGGGCTTCTGGATACTGGCCAAGACTCTTGCCACCCCTATAGTGCCTTTTTTAGGCAGTGTTCCAAAGACCAAATTTACCACCGTAACAGCTACAAACAAATGTAATCTGAGGGTAATGTTGCTCAATGCTAGAAGTCTAAATCTCATAATGCACTCGCTCGAGGCACTCCTTAAAATGGAGAATATCGACATTTGTGGTGTAACAGAGACCTAGTTCAAGGCAGCAGAAAGCACCCCTGTACTAGCAGGCTATAACTCATTCAACACCTTTCAGCCCCAGAACTTAGACCGAAGCTCCAAAGGCGGCGGTGCCTCCATATTCATAAAGGATGCACACACCTCCAAACTGGTAGCCCAACATAACACATCAGAAAGGGTGGGAGGTTGGCATAATGGTTAAAGTGTTTACCTTACAGTTACAAGGTACAGGGTTTGATTCTCACATGGGGTAATTGGCTAGGCTTAAAATGGCCCAGAAGGGCTGTTAGTACTAATCTATGAACCTATGAACCTAAATACTTCAGGTGCCGCTAACATTGGGCAAGACATTGATTCAGGTCATGGCCTGCTATAGGTCCCCAAACATGTCTCAGGACCTGCACTCCACATTCCTAAGCACCCTGGAGAATGTTAGGGACCAACCTAGCACTCTGTTACTGGGCGACTTCAACTACCCCTCCATTAACTGGGTAAACTACTCGTGTACCAATACACTTGCCCAGTGTTTCGTGGAGTTCATTAATTCCAGTGTCCTCAACCAGCTCGTTCTTACCCCCATTAGAGGTAGCAACATCCTTGACCTGGTCATTACTAACATGGACGACTGTTGCTCTACACCAATAGTCAGCTTCCTCCCTGATTAGATCCGACCACAAACTAATCACCTTGCAAATCCACATCCCCCCACCCAGCAAAGGTAACCACCATGAAAAACTTCCCCAAAGCTAATTTTGGGATCCTAAAAACAGAGGTGGCTAACTTCATGACACCCATGCAAATGGAGAATAGTTGCATGACTGCAGAATCCTATACCAATGCACTGTACGAACACATACACAAATGCATGAATCTCGCCATACCCAATAGAACCAAGACACTCTCCTCCAAAAAAAGGAAGCCAGTCTGGTGGTCCCCTGCCATAAACAAACTCTCCAACAGAAGGAGGAAACTGATGTGGAATAAGGTGAATTCCCAAGACTGGAAAAACTCCCTTATCTGCCTCAACAAAAAGTTCCCTCATCAAATCCTCTAAAGCTAGGTATGAAAACAGAATTGCAGCAGATAGTAAAGACAACCACAAGGCCTTCTATAGTTATGTAAAGAATCTCCACGGCAATACCCAGATTTGCTCTGAGCTACTGCACAATGGTACCTTCTATACCGAGCCAACAGATTTTGCCAGTATACTGGCCGACAGATTCAGTGCCAACTTTACCCCCCCCCCCAAGGACCAATCACAATACCAGTAGATTGCCAGGCACCCAGTATTACTGCTGCATAGGCTAAAACAGCATTGTCCAAGGCCAAGAATACAGCTTTTATGGGACATGACAATATCCCTGGTTGTGTTCTACATGAACTACAGAGTGAACTGGCACCTCACCTGTGTGCTGTGTTTAATCACAGCCTCACCTCGGGCTTTGTCCCTGCCGAATGATGCACTGCTACAGTTATCCCTCTCCACAAAGGAGGAGCAACTACAGACCCTGGGAACTATCACCCCATTAGCCTGACCAGTCTGATATGCAAAGCTATGGAACGCATATCATCACAGACCTAATAAACCAGAATAGAGGGAATCTCCAAACTCTGGAGCCCACACAGTTTGGTTTTATGAAGGGTAGATCATGCCTGCTCAACTTGGTCGACTTCTTTGAGTCAGTCACCAGAGCTGTGGATGAAGGCAAGGTGGTTCATACAGCCTACCTTGATCTGGCTAAGGCTTTTGATACCATTCCCCACTCAGGAATAATAGAAAAACTCATTAAGCTTGGCATCAACCCCTATATCACTAGGTGGGTTGCAAACTGGCTCACAGATAGAACACACAGTGTGAAAGTAGCTGTAGCTGACTCCAAGTCAGACTGCCAATTAGTCAAGAGTGGAGTCCCACAGGGTTCGGTCCTGGGTCCTTTCCTGTTTGGTATCTACTTCTAAAGAAAACAATGGTCTCAGTGCCTATCAAAATATACCAGTAAATCGAAAAAAGGCACAGAGAACTCGGCTACAGGACAAAACTTCACTTTATTCCAATGAAACACAAATAATAACGCTGTGTAACCAGTTCCTCTTACGTTTTCGTCAACAACTACTTCATCAGATAAAATTGACCTCATTACACAATTAAATATATAACCTGTCACTATTTGAATGAACCAATGAAAAAAAACATTAATTAAAAATGTAAAAGAGCGTATGTGAAAGTCAATCATGAAAGACCTAAAAACACCGTGATGAAATGCATAAAGGACATAAATGTGTAATAAAAAATATGTACATATATAGACCTAAAATATATATACATACTCCCAATATATAATAAAACCTTAGTTAAAATTCAAAAGCATTGATGTGTTCTGATAAAAAATGATGAATAAAACTGCACTAGCACCACCTGATGGAAAAAAACATATACTACACTTAAATTCACACTTGGCCTATAAAATTCAAAATACATGGCCTTTAAGAATGACATTACATAAATAGATGCCTAATAAAAGTTGTGTGTAAAATTTATATGTATAAAATTAATATAGAAACTTGAATAAAAATTGTATGAAGTTAAACCATATCATAGTTTAGCAGACCTTAATTTCAAAGCAGGTTTTATAATTAAACTCGTTAAGACCTGGAGGGGTACTAGCATCTAAAACAATTTGCCAGTATAACTCCCTGTATTCCAGGCGGGTCTCCCATGGACCTCCCTCGGGATCAAGAGGGATGACTTCAATTACAAAAAACTTGAATTCAGCATTTTCACAATTTTCATGATGTTTATACAAGGAATTATTGTCCTTTCTTTTTCTGATGTCATAACCATGCTCATACATTTTCTGCCTCAATCTCCTTTCAGTTTTACCAATGTAGAATGAATCACACATTCCACATAAAGCAATATATACCACCCCGGTGGTGTTGCAATTAGCAAAGCCTTTGGTAGAGAGGTGTTTACCCCTACATTTCAAAAAAATGCCATCACCTTCTTTAATGTTGGAACACTGTGGACAATTGCCACATTTGTGGGTCCCTTTTTTTGTTACTAAAGAAAATTCCACTATTGGCACCTTCCAAAATGTTCTTAATGTTTCTTCCCTTTCTGTATACACAGTTGAAAGGTTTTTCAAAAATGTTGTTCAGGTCTGACAGACTGGCAATTTTTTTCCATTCTTTAGTAACAATCCTCTTACTAAGTGCTTTCACCATCAAAGGTGGTAAACATGGTAGATTGGTACCCTTTATTTTGGGCTGAAACATCTACTGAATTCTCCTGTTGATTTAACGGTTCAGAAATGGTTGAAGGTCTTCCTAAAATCGGGGCAAATCTACCATTTCTATCCTCCATTACCTCAGTGGTCACAGATGTTAACAGGTTAACCTCTTGCTTTGAACATGTCAATAATAAAATCACATTCAGTTCTAAAATCATTGTCTTCATAAGTCATCCTACTAGCTCGCACCAACTGGCCTTTAATAATTGCCATTTTCTGATAGGGAGGGCGGGAGCTAGTGTAATGCAGATAGGCACTGGAGAATGTCTCCTTTCTAAAAATTTTTGATTTAAAACCATTGCCATGTCTCTGAATATTAACATCAAGAAAACATAGGTCACTCTAATCAATTTTGTAGGTAAACCTTAAAAAAAATTGTAGTGTTGGAAATATAATAAAAAAATTCAACAAATTTGTCAACAGAACTGTTCCAAAAAAAGGCACTCATCATCCAGAAAACACCCATAGAAATTCCAATAAAATTTAAGATCAGAATTAAAAACAAATCTTTCTTCCCAGTACAATAAAATAATAGCATAAGTGGGTGCACAGTGTGCACCCATAGCAACACCTTTAAATTGTCTAAAATACTCCCCCTGGAAGAAGATAAAATAATTTAAAACTAAATCCATTAAAATCAAGCATGAACGAAACACCTTAAAAGGAATGTGCGGCTTGTTTTCTAAAAATTCTTCAAACCATGTCAAGCCTGTGTCATGTGGAATACATGTAAATAAATCCACTACATCCATTGTAATAAAACATTATATATTTCCCTGGTTTGAGTTATGAATGAGTCTCAAAAAATCCCAGGAATCCTTCAACACATTACAGTGGTCCATTACTAGCCTTTTAAGATGCACATCAATATATTTAGCCAAGAGGGCCGTAATAGAACCTTGAGCAGAGACGATAGGCCTAAGTGGAGGGTCCAAGATGTTTTTGTGGACCTTGGGTATACCAAAAATTGAAGGAACTTTTGGTTTCTCAACATGTAAAAAATTACAAGTGTCTAAATCAATAAGCCCCTCAGTCAATAAATCATGTAAACATAGGGCTAGTTTTTTGTAAGCAATATGAATCTCATTCAAAGAGACTCTCACTTGTTACTCGAGTTTCTAAAACGACGCCAGTGAATGGAAACAGTAGGTTTGGTGGAGCAACAGCTGGTGTCTCGAATTTAAATAAAACAGGTAATTTTAATCAATTTAAAGACATTCTTGACCTCAAATTAGATTTTAAACAGTCACCTAGACCCCAGCCTGGTAACTTTAGTGGAAGTTATTCCACTTTAGTATCTGACCTGGACAATATGCTTTTTAAATTTAAAGCCTGGGAATTGGACAATGTCTGTTTAAAACATTGTTTAAAACTAAATATTATTCTGAAAGGTCTATGACTGTGCAAATACCCTAACAATGTGGTTGAAGGGTCGGATTTCCACAAAGGTTTAATCAAGGTGTTTGACAAATGTGGCATGGAAATCATGAAGGCTATTATAAGAAACAATGAACTGGAAATGGACAAAATGTTTTCCCAGATAGAGACTATTAACAACAAAATTTTTTCTGATTTGATGTTTGGCATTGAATGTGAAAAAGTCAAATATTATGATGCTTAAAAATGTTGAAGTAAAATGTATTTAAGTTCATGAAAGAAAATTTAGAAAGATAGAAAGAGACATTAAGCAGTACAATAGTAACACACACTACCCTAAACCTAAATGTGTAGGGGGCAACACATCCTTTAGACCCCATTTTTATAGGGGTGACAGGGTCAACGGACAAGAATTTATTCAATGAAAGTTATTCTGAGAGTTAGGATATACATGACCCTTTAGAGTTTCCTTCTCAGAGGACATCGGAAAGACTCGAGAACAAGGATCCGGTGGACTACAGGTATGCCCACCAGAAAGGTCAGAAAACATTTTGGAAATAGTCCCTTCTGAAGATATTACAGTTAACAACTGTATATCTTGTTACTAAGGTTTTAAAATATTTAATTATACATCTACTTTTATCTCCAAAGGACATTTTAGTTTATTTACCAAAGGTTTTAATTTAATTCCCAGGGTTAAGGCTAACATAGTGAATTTACTTGTAGATTTAAAACTATTTATTAGGCAGAAGAATTTGGAAGTGTTTTTTAATGATAATATTAGAAATATCGCACTGGATTTGTCTAAAAAGAGCACCTTTAACCCTCCCTTGCACCCCCAACTTAAAAATTTTGAAGCTATGGTTGAGAAAGAAATTAGAAGCTAGCTTAGGTATAACAAGGTTACTTCTAACCTTTCTAAAAAAGAAATGGTAAGAATTATGAAGCCTGATAAAGGGGTGGGGTAGTTTTTATGGATTAAATTAATTATGAAGCAAAGATGTTTGAATTACTAAATGATGAAGTTACCTATGAGAGAGTCTCTTTGAATGAGATTCATATTGCTTACAAAAAACTAGCCCTATGTTTAAATGATTTATTGACGGAGGGGCTTATTGATTTAGACAGTTATAATTTTTTACATGTTGAGAAACCAAAAGTTCCTTCAGTTTTTGGTATACCCAAGGTCCACAAAAACATCATGGACCCTCCACTTAGGCCTGTCATCTCTGCTCAAGGTTCTATTATGGCCCCCTTGGCTAAATATATTGATGTGCATCTTAAAAAGTTAGTAATGGACCATTGTAATGTGTTGAAGGATTGCTGGGATTTTTTGAGACCTATTCATAACTCAAACCAGGGAAATACATCATGTTTTATTACAATGGAAGTAGTGGGTTTATTTACATGTATTCCACATGACACAGGCTTGACGTGGTTTGAAGAATTTTTAGAAAACAAGCCCAACATTCCTTTTAAGGCATTTCATTTATGCTTGATTTTAATGGATTTCAATTTTATCTTCTTCCAGGGGGAGTATTTTAGACAATTAAAAGGTGTTGCTATGGGTGCACACTTTGCACCCACTTGTGCTAATATTATTTTATTGTACTGGGAAGAAAGATTTGTTTTTAATTCTGATTTTAAATTTTACTGGAATTTCTATGGGCATTTTCTGGATGATGTGTGCCTTTTTTGGAATAGTTCTGTTGACAAATTTGTTGAATTTTTTGATTATATTTCCAACACTATATGATTTTTTTTAAGGTTTACCTACAAAATTGATGAGAGTGACCTATGTTTTCTTGATGTTAATATTTAGAGACATGGCAATGGTTTTAAATCAAAAATTTTTAGAAAGGAGACTTTCCCACCCTCCCTATCAGAAAAGGGCAATTATTAAAGGCCAGTTGGTGCGAGCTAGTAGGATGACTTCTGAAGACGATGATTTTAGAACTGAATGTGATTTTATTGTTGACATGTTCAAAGCAAGAGGTTATCCTGTTGACCTGTTAACATCTGTGACCACTGAGGTAATGGAGGGTAGAAATGGTAGATTTGCCCCGATTTTAGGAAGAACTTCAACCATTTATGAACTGTTAAATCAACAGGAGAATTCAGTAGATGTTTCAGCCCAAAACAAAGGGTACCAATCTGCCATATTTACCACCTTTGATGGTGAAAGCACCTTAGTAAGAGGATTGTTACTAAAGAATGGAAAAAATTGCCAGTCTGTCAGACCTGAACAACATTTTTGAAAACCTTTCAAATGTGTATACAGAAAGGGAAGAAACATTAAGAACATTTTGGAAGGGGCCAATAGTGGAATTTTCTTTAGTAACAAAAAAGGGACCCACAAATGTGGCAATTTCCCAGAGTGTTCCAACATTAAAGAAGGTGATGGCATTTTTTTGAAATGTAGGGGTAAACACCTTACTACCAAAGGCTTTGCTAATTGCAACACCACCGGGGTGGTATATATTGCTTCATGTGGAATGTGTGATTAATTCTACGTTGGTAAAACCGAAAGGAGATTGAGGCAGAGAATGTATGAGCATGGTTATGACATCAGAAAAAGAAAGGACAATAATTCCTTGTATAAACATCATGAAAATATGTGAAAATGCTGAATTCAAGTTTTTTGTAATTGAAGTCGTCCCTCTTGATCCTGGGGGAGGTCCATGGGAGACCCGCCTGGAATACAGGGAGTTATACTGGCAAATTGTTTTAGATGCCAGTACCCCTCCAGGCCTTAATGAGTTTTTAACTATAAAACCTGTTTTGAAAATAAGGTCTGCTAAACTATGATATGGTTTAACTTCATACAATTTTATTCAAGTTTATATATTAAATAGATGCCTAATAAAAGTTGTGTAAAATTAATATGCATAAAATTATGTAATGTCATTTCTTAAGGGCCATGTATTGTGAATTGTACATGGTGTGAATTTAAGTGTAGCATATGTTTTTTCCACCAGGTGGTGCTAGTGTAGTTGTATTCATTTTTTATCAGTACACATCAATGTTTTTGAATTTTAACTAAGGTTTTATTATATATTGGAGTATGTATATATATTTTAGGTCTATATATGTACATATTTATTTATTATACATTTTTTATGTCCTTTTATGCATTTCAACACAGTGTTATGTCTTTCATGATTGACTATTTCACATACACACTTTTACATTTTTAATTAATGTTGTTTTTTGATTGGCTCATTCAAATAGTGACAGGTTATATATTTGTGTAATGAGGTCAGTTTTAGCTGATGAAGTAATTGTTGACGAAAATGTAAGAGGAACTGGTTACACAGTGTTATTATTTGTGTTTTGTTGGAATAAAGTGAAGTTTTGTCCTGTAGCCGAGTTCTCTGTGCCTTTTTTCGGTTTACTGATATCTACTTCTCTGAAGTTCAGGCCAACACAAAGGGACTCTGGCTGACAAAGTTTGCAGACGATTGCAAGTTGGGAGCGATTATTAACTCCCCAAGTGATGTTGACATCCTACAGAATGGCCTCACTGTGACCGACTGGTGTCAGAACCATGGCCTTAAGCTCAGTGCCAAAAAATGTGTGATCATCCCCTTTGGGAAAAACCCGGTTCCCATGAATTACCACATTGATGGTAGTCCACTGAACACAGATGATGTTTTAAGAGATTTGGGAACACAGGTAGACAGCAACCTCTCTTTTGATCACCACATTGCCACTGTGGTCAGAAAGTCCTATGTGGCACATCTCATTACTAAGGGTTTTGCATCCAGGAAGAACGAGGTAATTGTCTCCCTCTACTATTCCCTCATTAGGCCAGTCATAGAGTACAATGCCCCATTTGGCATGTACCTCACTAGACGCCTGCAACAACCGGAGAGGCCGCAAAAGTACCTCACAAAGAGGATCCTAGGACTTAAACATTTGTCCTATATGGACAGACAAAAAATTCCAACTATTCTCTGTCTCATATCGCCTACTGAGAGGCAGTCTCTGCTTGACTTACAAAGCCATGTCTGACCCAGCTCTGTTAGAAATGCTACATATAAGGAAATCCCAATCCCTCCGCACCACATGATCCAGAGACCTCAACCTCATTACCACAATTAACAGAACATGCTGGAGGGACAGGTTCATAACCCAGAGACTGCCCATGCTATGGAGCAGACTTCCCATACATGTCAAGCAGAACACCTCGCTGACCCTCTTCAAGAGTAATCCTGATGAGTGGATGGGAAACAGAAAATTCACCCAGGGCATAGCACCAGTGGCTCTACTCGACAGAGGGACTGGGAACTAAGGTCGGGTGGCACTATGCCAGGGTAATCCTATGGCTAGGCTTGTAAAGGCCCCAGGGCTATTAGCCTAGTACACACCTATGAACCTAAAAGTTTTGTTGATCTCTCTGATGTATACCACATTAAGGTGTTTCCATTATTGAACTTTGCTTAATGAAATTATAATACTTGTCTGGTATTTAAAAAGGTGTCAACCCTATATTCTCTTACCATATTTTACATATTTCCATTTCATTGTTTGTATAAAATGCCTATTTTATTGGACCTTCACTCATAAGGACTGGAATGAAAAGTTCTAGAAATGCTAAAACTGACATATGGAAACAGATGTGTGAGAGTTGGCACCTGGTGCCTGAATAATTTTGTGTGGCAGTGAGCAAGCCTTACAACTGAAAGTGCAGAACTTTGTGTATGCATTTGTTATCCATCCATGACCTCCGGGCAGACATTGACAGCTGTACCTAGTGGGCCATGTTATGACAGGGTGTTTAAATAAGGTGTGGTCAAAACTTGAGTTACATAAATGCAAAAATGCTTGCAGCTCAATCTTGATTATATACTAAATGCACATTTCAAGGGGATTGGTGTCACACAAGACTTGACAGGATATTTGATAGTAGCTATAATACAGAACAGATTAGTCCTTTTTCTGTACAAGAGACAAGGTTTACTTTTTAGCATGTGGGCATCACTGTGATGCTAAATTCTCAGCAGTGGCATAACTGTCACTTGTGCCACTTTGTGGCAACAGCTGAATGCCGTAGGCAACCATATCAGGAGAGATTGCTAAATATGGATAGAAGAAAGATTATATAGCTGTACAACATGTGGTAGGATGCATGAATTGTATTGGAGTTGTGCTATTGCACTTCTGAAACATTCTACTGGTTTTGTTAAGAGTGCACAAGGTACTTGTGCTGTATGCCAGTGGTTTCTCAAGTTGGATATATAGAAGCTCGGTACATAGGAGCAGCCTGCAAAGTATAATCAGTGTGTGCAAGGAGAAGTTGGAGAGCACATTTTAATGTAAAGTAGGTGTTCAGTCTGCTGTTGGGTACCCACAACTGACCCTATTGCAAGGAAAGTAATGAAGCTTGGCAGCATGTGCCCGTTGTGAATAACAGGTAGTGGGGGAATGTATGTTCATTGCATCTCATATATTCACTATTGGGTTTTCTTTGTCTGCTTGTGTACAGAATGTCTTGTACCACTGTTGGATACTTAGTTCATAGGAATAGGCAGCACTGTTCATAAGCTGCATTCAGGTGGGTATGTACACAGCACTGTTTGCATCTTGTTACTTTCTGGTTTTCCATATATGATGTTACTGTGTTATGTTTCAAAGTATTGTTGGCCATTCCTATAGAGAGAGCAGTCCATAGTCCTACAGAGCTGTGCTGCGACTTCCATACTGGTCAGTTATTGGAATATTTTATGTAGTTGTGTTTTCTTCGTGGTCTGTGGGCCATCTACTGTATATGCATATAGGAAAATGCTGTTTGTACTCAGATTTGTGGGTGATGGTATATCTGTGGACGTGGTGTTTTTTGGAGATTGCATTAATTTGTTTATAGTGACAAGGGAGAAGTTGATTAACTTTCCTTTGTTCTGCTGGTAGATGGCTGTGATTATTTTATCCTGTGCGGACAGGCATGATACTAGTTACAACTAAATTAATTGTGTTAGCTGTGCTGCTCGGGTAATATTCACTTGCATGCTCTGTCTTGCATAGGCATGCCTGGTGTGATGTAGCAGAGGTTATATCCAGCCACGGCCCACTTTCAAGAATTATGCTGGCAGTTTTTTTTAGGCTCTCTGTAGAGGATTGCACCTATGCATTGCTTGGGATGTCGATGAATCTCTCAAAGCCTGACGATTGGGGGAAGAAAATATAGCGATTTGGGACTATAAAGAATTTTAACTTTTCCATGACAGCAATAACAAAAATCCAAAATGGAAAAGTCATATTTTGACACTTTGTTTTATATTGAATCTCAAAGACCCTTCAGGAATGCAGCCCACCTCTCACCATACTGTACCTTACTGTCATTAATGGAATATGAATTGAAGCATTTGTTATGTGTAAAGAGCAGGCAGCCTATGTAGCATTAAAGCTGTGAATGCTATTTGCTGAGCCAGTGAGTAGAGGTTTAGGGCAAGGCTTGGAAGTCGACTGATTGGACTCTTAGTTAAAGATGTGTGGTAACTTTGCATTCACACAAAAAAAACAAAAAACAAAAGGGCCTCTGGATTAAAGGCATCACTCTTTGCAAGCAATCTATTATCCACTAACATGCAGTTGCCAAATGAGAAACTTTGATCTGAAGGCTATATTTTAATACCAGCTTTTCTTTGCACACTGCTAAACTCTTTAAGCTTCCAACCTGGTGTGGCACAGTGGTACTGAGGTTGTTTGCTACCTCACAATGCTAGCTTTTGTTGGGATCCTAACTGGGTAACTTTCTCTATCAAGCCTACATGTACTCCCTGAATTTACATTATTATTGCTAGGGCTTGATTTCTGAGAACACTGAAAAGCTACTCCAGATGTGATGGGTACTGCTGGTTTCATTTATGCTAATGGTATGGCCACTGAGTAAATGACTAAATTTAAATTTATATAAGACTCCATGTTCATAAATATATGTTTTGTTTTTGCTGGAAGTTGTGGTTTCCTGCTGAACCTCGAGCATATGTAGAGAAATGTAATTGGCAATCTTCCAAATTTGCTCATAGCTAAGTGCAAATAGAGGAACTGAATGCATGTATGCACACTGTGTGCGTACCCTGTGATGGATTGAAGTCTGAAAAAGAATTATTCAACTCTCCATTTGTTGCCTGCCAGGGTAGGTTCTGACATCACAGTCATGAAGAGGATAAAACAAGTATCAGAAAATGAAGCAATGTCACCCTTATCTGTTGTGTAGTGGATTTTTTGATCAGACTATTTAACTATGTGGTTCTCTCCAGCCCATTCTTCTGCCCACTTTATTCTGTACCTTCTGCTTCTTTAAATAATGCGTTGCCTGTGTAATACATTTTTTCACACTTCTCCTACTGCCATTCTGTTATAAAGTTGGGTGTTTTGTCACGCTCATCCTTGACCATTTTTTTTATTTTGCTAACAACTCAAAAAAGAGACCTTTGACTGTACGGTAAAATAAATGTACCAGCTCCATTTTTTTCCATTTCTGTCAGCAGCGGTGTAGATTATTGTCACAAGCAGGAACAGAATTTTGAATTGGCATTTTATTATTGCTAGGGCCTGATTACTGAGAACACCGATGAGCTGCTCCAGATGTAATAAGTGTTACTGGTTTCATTCATGTTAATGGTATGGCCACTCAGTAAATGACTAAGTTTATGTAAGGCTCCAGGTTCATAAATAGGTTTTCTGTTCTTTATTACAAAAGCTTTATACAAGCGTAAACAACTGCTTTTTCATGAAATTTAATTTTGTAAAATAAGTTCTAAATGTCTTTTAACTACTGTAGGTATTTTGAGGTTGTGTTCTCTGTTAATTTAATAAGGTCTGCTAAATGTGGGGGCTGCATTCCTTCTATTGCTGGACACTTGAGTTAAATGAGATTAAAAGTATGTATTCTAGACTTTGGCTGGGGGTTTCTCTAAATCCTAGTGGTGGAAGCCAGCTGTGAATTGAAGGCTAAGTGTAATTAGATTACTGTAACCAGAATAGGCAGCTCGCTCCTGGTGGTCTGTGGGTGTCAGAAGAGCCCCTGAGGAATTGGGTTTGCATGAATTAGAACAGACAGACTGAAAGCAGAGTTGAAAAATCTTGAAATCCTTTTAAATCTTTTCTCAGTTCTTTGGGGATTTGTTTGTCATTAAATAACAATTGAAGGATTAAGTGTGCATCAAATGGCATAATTACACACAAGTAGTCCCTTTCTGTCATCTTTCAGAGTACTGGACATTTATCTGTCCTTTTTCCTCATTTACTTTTAAGACTTGTGCTCTGAAATGAGCCAGAAGGAAAGAGTAGTGGCTTGCTTTTTTGGTTAAAAAGACACCCTTTAACTGTTTTCATTTGAAATGTCAGGTGCTACACTCAGTTGCCATGAGGTAGTACTCCACAGGCTTAAACTTTACATGGCCCATGCTAAACTAATTTGAGTCAATTTGTCTACATCATTTGAACAATCATCTGTTATGTTTTGAATCACACATACAACATTGCTTGATAAAAGGCCCGCCAGGCAGATTCCGACTGCTTATTCTGCTGTGGCCAAGCTGTTGCTAGTCCCCTTCACCATGGTTTCTTAATATCTTAGTAACAGTGTGTTTTTTTTTTTTTTACTCTGGAGTTTCCTTTTACATCTTTGCTTGGCTAGTTAAGACTTCTTTCCTAAGGACAAGTTCTTTACAATTGTCTGTGAAAGCCTGACCTTTTAAAAATCGGGTGGGTTGAACGTAAGCATGCATGACTTTCTGGGATGTTTGTTTCTCTTTGGTTCAGTGAAAGTGTATTTTAGATTGCTTAGGTTGTTTGACTACATACATGATTTAATGCATATGGTGAAAGCATCCCCAGATGATGGCAGTCAGAAGCTGAATTTATGTTTCTGTATGGATATGTTTTTCAAATGTGGAACACGTTTCATATTTCCAGGGCAATTTTACCTACAGCGAAAAATGATCCCTCTACTTACATGGAGTGCCCCCCCCCCCAAAAAAAAAAAGAATACATTCTGTGAATTCATACCCTTTGGATTTGCGTGTTAAAGCAGTACAAGAGCAAAAATCATTTCTTTGATTTCACAGATGTACTAACGAAGTGATGATTTATGCATATGATTCTGACTTTTTTTTTTTCTCCTCGGGATTCTGATGTTTAAAACTTTTCTAAAGTTCAGTTTAGTTTAATTTATGCATTGTTTTGGCAGGAAACAAATGTTATACAACTATAGAATGGGGAGATATCTTTCGAGACTGGGTGTAGAAAATGTTGTAAAGGACTGTGTGAAAAATAGGTTCATAGGTGTTTACTAGACTAATGATCACAAGGGCCTTTTTAAGCCTAGCCATGCATCCTAAATCTCTGACAAGTTCTGATACCCATGATAAGTGTAAGCATGGGCCAGGGAGATGAACCATTTACAGGTTACATCTGTCCATTAGAGGCATTAGTGCACACCAGGGATGAATTTCCAGTTTCCCTTACAATTGTCCAAGTTGCAGTTGAATTGGGTTAGGGAGGAACTCTGCTTCACATGGATGGAGAAGTCTCTGGGATACATAACTCTCTCCAGCAGGTCCTATTTATATCCCAGGTAAGGTTTAAGTCTTTAGAATAGGTAATTCTGGTACTGTTTGTTGTGTGGATATGCAGGAGGTCCATCAGAGTGAGCTGTGACTATTTCAGTGTCCTTCCCTTTTTCTTGGGTAGTCTCAGTTGACTGTTTTTAGGTTGTTGCTTATCAGAGTTTCTTATTATTTTAGAGGGTAAGGTGATGGTTGAAATTCCTGAAGAGATCTACAGGTGAGGAAAGTTTGCTTTTCCTTAGAAGCGAGGGCTGCTAAAAACAGTTTTTCCTAGAATTTGATAAATATAAATAGGCATTCTTGGATGATGACAGAATAGGGATGAAGACGTTTGAACGGTGTGGAGACAAAGATGGTTGTTACTCTTCTTTTGAAACTTTTTTGACAGGTGCCTTAGTTTGATTTGGGGCATATGATTTGGTTAAAGATACAAAAAAATAGGAAAAGGTGTAAGACAGAAAGAGGAGCACAACCAAGGGGTTGTAGTCACCAGCGTTTATTAGCACTCATAACACTTGTCAGTGCTGGCAACGAAATCCAAGCTAGGACAGAATTGTCCTATCATACCAAGCAGATAGTGAGTAAATGTGGAACAAGACCAAAATCTATGAAGAGGCGTCCCTTGTGGTTAATACTCTCTCACTGAAGTGGCAAAAATCATCACCTTTTTTGTTTAATTGTCTTAGACAAATTCGGCAGAGTTTAGGTATTGTGAATGTAGTCCTATGAGGTCTTACTCTTGTCGGTAACGAGCAAGACTTGTCAAACACTGTGCAGGATGATAGACTATGGTGGAATTGTATTCTGGTTTACATAATTGAGTTACTGCTTGACTTTGTGTGAGGGAGCTGACAGCTCCTGTGGAAGGCCTTGTGTGGAGATCAGTTGATGTATGTTAAGTGTTGGATAAAAAAAGGGTGTGTTAGTAAAGATCTGACTGCAAGATAACGAGCAGGAAGAAATAGAAGTGGGAGGCAAACTGTACAAAGAGGAAGTGGAGAAGAGGCTGTGGCTAAAATATACAGAAGAACCAGAGAGGGCTTTAGTCAGAAGATGGAGAGTAAGAAGAACTTAAAAATCTTGACTCTCTTTTAATCAAGTAGAAGAGAACTCACAAAGCAAGAAAATGATAGCAAAATGTGGGCAAAGAGGGATCCTATGTAAGACAATGAGGAGACAAAAGTTGTAAAACTAGGAGAATGTTTATAGTCGCAGAGAAATAATCAGAGGTTAGGACAGTAAAGTAAATTTTAAAGAAGGTTGTAGATTCTAGGAAAGAAGCAGTAGAAGCTGCAGAAAGTATGATGGTAGAGGCTGGATAAAGGTACAGACAATGTGTCTTAGAAGCATTTAGAGAGGTAGGAGTGTTTATAGGGTTGCCACCTTTTTAAGTGGGCCAAAGTGGGATTTGGGGGTGTGGCCAATATGACACTGGCCACACCCTCTGCCATGACATCACCAGAGGGCTGGTGAAGGAGATGCTGTTATGGGTGCGACGGCTGGCTGCTGGAGTGGCTAGCTTGGTTGGTGGGAGTAGCAGCTAGATGGATGAATGACTGGATGGATGGCTTGCTGAATGAATGGATGGCTGGCTGCGTGGATGGATGGCTGGCTGTCTGCATGGATGGATAGATGGATGGCTGGCTGGCTAGCTGGATGGCTCGTTAGGGAAAAAAAATGTCTTTTTTTTTTTTTTTTTTTTTTGCATTTGTATAAGCGCTTAAAACAAAGCACTCCTACAGCCGCGATCTTGGCAGGGCTTTTCCTGCCCCAATCCCAACCCCTTTCATTAAATACAGCCAATTGCTGCATGAATTAAAGCACCCGTACCTAACATACTTCAGCTTTGCCTGCAGTTGGTGACGTAGCTGAATTGCCATGGAAAAGCCGGACGTAGTTGCGGCTTTTCCATGGCAGTTCAGTGCGATTGAAAAGCACATGGGGCAACGGGATGAGGTAGCTCAACCTGTGAGTGTCCCGCTGACAACAGGACTGGTGGCAACCTTAAGTGTTTAGTGCTTGTGTTTAAGGATTCCAGAAAGGAAGGGGAAGGATGGTAGTTGAGGAAGCTGGTAAAGACCTCTGTCTAACAGTTCAGCAGAATAGGAGGTTGCAGCGGAACGGTAGATAACTGACCTCATGGAAAATGGGAGCCTAGATGATAAAGGAGGCAGCAAGAAACAGGTCAGAGGGCAGTTGGGTGGAATGGATAGGGAATGAGGCTGGAAGTTGAGTGTAAATGGGAAGAGGTGATAAGAGGAAGTAAGAAACATAGGAAAAATAGAAGGTCCAAGGAATAAAAATTATCTATAAGTTAGGAAAGCATCAGGGTAGGACAAGGCAGGTCAGATAGGAGGAGGTGTTTAAAGATAGTAAGGGATGCTAAAACAGGATGAGTTGTAAGGACCAGAAAAATAATGAATAAGGACAAGGAAGAATTATGAAAGAAATGAGTGAAGTATAACCATCCTAAATTAGATTAGGAACTGGAAAAGTTCAAAACAAAAAGACTGAAAGAGGCAAGAGTGTTGACAAGTGAAAGGCAGGAGGGGAACTGGGATGAGGACCGAATTCCCAGAAGAATCTTATAGAGATGTAGAGAAGGAAGGAAGGCATTTGGTAGAAGGAGATGGTCTCTGTGACTACAGTGGGAATGAAATGGGTCAGATAGTGACTGTGGTGAGCACAAAAGGAAGGAAATGCCTACAGATAGTAGTCTGTGTAGCTACCAGTGAAGCAGCAGAAGGGAACTATGGAAGAAGCCTCTAAAATGACAACGGAGTTTAACTACTGGGTGTAGGGATATGTTGTGCTTCGTTTCTTTCTTTCTTGGAGGATCTGCCACTGCCTAATTACAGGAAGTTATGTGACATTTCAAGAGTTGCCTGATAGTGGAGGAAGGATCAGAGACAAAGGATGGTCGGCGACTGGGGCAAGATCTGGGAAAATGAGAAGCTGTTTGGGAAGGTTAGGTTGTGCTTCACGGGGCAGTCATAATGAAGGATGGAGTGCAGAGGTACTTTTAATCTGAGATGAAAGAGGAGAGTTGATGAACTGGAGCAATACTAGGAGTGGAAAGAGAAGAGAGAAGGTCAGCAAGGAGAACAAGAGCATTGAAAAAGCAAAGACGATGGAAACCATGACAGTTGAACAACTTTATTGCAATCCACAAGGTAGTTATTAAGCACTTTCATCCCTGTAGGGACTTCTTCAGAACTACCATAAAACCACTCACTCAATTAATATATACTGTCAGCAAACATCACATGATTCATTAATTATCTCATAGTTACAGGGAAGTTCAATTGTGAATCTAACTGGGTGGTGTGTGCAGCATGCTGCGAGGTATGTCCAGACTAATATGTGGGGAAAACCTCAAGAAGGCTGAAAGTGAGGATATATGAGCATGATTTGGACATCAAGAAGGCTAAAAATATATCCATGATGAACCAGAGCATGGCTGTAAGTTTGTAGTGTAGGAGCATATTAGGAAGGATCCGAGGGGCTTAGTGATGGATGAACCTTTATGGAAGGAGTTGTACTGGCAGATAAGGTTGATTGCTACAGTAGCTCCTCATCTTAATGAGACTTGTTCTATTACGTCCGTTTTAAAATTAAAACGTTTATTGGTTTAATTGGGTATCATACATACATATAATATATATATATATATATATATATATATATATATATATATATGTATATGTATATATGTATATATATGTGTGTGTGTGTGTATATGTATGTGTGTGTGTGTGTGTGTATGTATATATATATATATATATATATATATATATATATATATATATATATATTTAATCTTAAATGTATTTTGTTTTTAATAGAGTAAATTATGTGCATGTATGTTTTTAAGAAATGTAACTTTTTTAGTTGCCTTAACTTGGCAACTAAAGCTTCTCAGGCTACCTAGTCCACTGTTGCTTTTACCTACCATGCTGTGGAACTAAAGATGATTCTCTAGATCACTTGCCATACCCAAGTCTTATCTGTAAATAGTCAAGCTGGTGTTTTTATTTTCAATACATCTATGCCTGGCTTACAAGGCATCCGCAAACTGCACACTTGTGAATCTCCTACATATTCATAAGTCTGATAGTACCAGAAATCCAAGATGTCATTCTGTATCACTGTTAGTTTTCTTCACAGTAGGGATCTATTGCCAAGGATAGCCCAACATCTGTCCTGTATACCAAAGCCTTTGGATCTTGCTTGCACTGTACATGACACACATGCTCCCTGTGCTGGATTTAGGGCACAAAAGTGATGTATGGATGCATTTTTCCAGAACAACTTTGCTGCCAGTCTAAACTCCATCACTCATCTGTTTGAAAGCCCTTTTGTTGTGTTGAATAAATAGCTGTAAGATAAGTGCTTCATTGGGTTTTTTTTCCTCTTTGGTCTTATTCTTTTTTGGTTACCTAGAGTTCATGTCATCCAAGAAGGAAAAATGTTAGTGTAGGAGGCAGATTCTGTATAAGGGTCATCACGAACAGTGTCTTTATTTTGTCTGGATGCTTACCACGACCATGCATCCTGTAGCATTTGCGTAGTGTGTACCCAAGACTATTAGAAGTTGAGTGCCTTCCCTGGCCATCTGTTTTTAGAAGCACAGGCTTAAACTGTTAGCCTAAGGTAGCATTGTGGAATTTTCTAACCACGAGGTCCTGTTAAGCAAGAAGGCTAAGAAATCTCAGCCAGATTCTTCAGCTGTCCAGCCTCCACTGGACATCTCTCTAGAAGCTGTTGAAATCTCGTAGGCCATCCATGTCTACATTGGATTCATCTGCAGCAACCCTGTCTGAGGGCCAGCATGGATCTTTTGTTTCACACATCCTCTGAAACTCTGCAGGAGTCTGCTCCAGACATTGAAGGGGAACTGCAGTTTGTCATCCTAGAGGGACCTAGAAGGATTCTGCAGATTCTGGTTGGGTAAATGGTTCCAGGTACTCTTACTGAATCTCGTCAGGGGTCGGAACCTCCGGTATTTTGTTTAGGCTGACATCTATTTTAAGAAAAAGCAGAAGACTAAGCATATATCTGTACACACTAAGGATCCTCAAAGGGAATGACAGGAGTTTCCTTGGTGCCTGTTTTAATACTTTATTGGCCATGAAGCGGTTTCTATGTCTCCTCCACTTGGACTTCTTCTAAATGGGATAGGGTACCCGATTCCTCCGATGAGGATTCAGTCTGTTTGAGTCTCTTTCCTAGTCTTCCCAGATGCCTTTGGCATATGGTTCTGATGAAGAGTCTGTGAGTCCTGAGTCTCCTTTTGAGGAATTGGCTTTTTGAGGCACTTTAGCTAGAATGATGGAATACTTTAAGTGGAATTCTCAAGTGTCCAATGTCCAGAAAAGGTATTATGACTTCTTCAGGTGGACGCTACTAAACCTTCTGCAGTACCTCCTGTGTTGGCACCTTTGTTAGACACCTTTATAGCTGCCGCTAAGTCTCCTGCTTCTCAGCCTCCTGCAGCAGAGAAACCGGACAGGTTTTATAAGGTTCCTTAGGATCGTCAATTATTTGTGTTTTTCTGCTGACCTTGCTGTGTGTAGAAACTGTATAAACGTTCTTAGCAATTCTCCCCATTGCTCTGCTGTTTTTATCTGAAGTTAGAAGCTTGGAAGAGGACAGAAGTTTAGACGGTTTATACAGCTTCTACATTGTTTTTGGGGCATCATTTACCAGACCCACACAACCAGTTATACCCTAGTCTTGATTACCGAGGCTTGTCAGGTTATGTCTGATCTCCCTGTTTCTGAAGCAGAATTTTCTGCTGTATCTGTTATAGGTTCCATCTCTCGGGTGGTTCATCACTCTATCAATTGTAGCTATGATGCTGCTGATGCATCTTCCAGAGCTGCTGCCTTTGGGTCTGTCTTGAGGCATTGTTCTTGGCTTTACATCCAGTCGTTACCTGAAGACATTAAGGCAAAGTTGCTGGATGCTCCCTCAGATAATAAAAATATCTTTGGGACTGTTGTCACTGATATGTTTGACTGTTCAGGAAAAAGGTAAAACTTTGCAGGACCGTAAACATTTTTCTGTTCCCTATCCCTAAGTTCCAGAGGAACTATCCTACTAGGGCTGCATTTGTTCACAGGCAGCCTCATCAGGAAACTGAAGGCAGGAAGGGTGGTAGGTGAGCGCTCCCTGTTAAGTCTTGTCAGGTTTCTGTGTCTCAGAAGCTTCCTTTGTCTGAAGATCCTGCTTCTCTGACTTCTTGCCCTCCAGCCAGGTTCCTTGTTCCTTCTGCTCTCCTGCTGTCTTCCAAACTGGCATATCATCACCCTCGGATTCTTGGGTTCTATCTATATCACCCAACAGAATTACTTCATGGAGTGGAAGTTTCTCCCTCCTCTTTTTTTAAGGCGTTCCTCAATCTCCTCTGGAACTTCTTCCTCTTTTCTCGGAGGTCCTTGGGTCCCTTTTGGACCAGGGAACTAGTCAACCTGTCCCTCCTTCACAAATAGGAAAGGGATTTTACTCCAAGATGTTCCTGGTCTCTTGAAAGGAGGTCACTTGGAGACCTATTCTGGATCTCTCCTTTTCAGATGATTACTCTTCAAACTCTGTTTTCTCTTGTTCTACCTCAGGCTTTTCTGATGTCTTTGGATCTGAAGGATGCTTACCTTCATATTCCTATTATCCCTCTTTTTAAGAAGTTTACACTTCTGTGTTTCTTCCTCTCATTTTCAGTTCTTTGCTTTGCCCTTTGGCCCCTCTACTTGCCCCAAGGGTATTCACAAACTGCTTATCTGCTGTAATTATCTTTTGCAATTTTTCTTTCTTTAGACAACTTGCTTCAGGTGCCTTCTCCCAGTCACCTGTTTACAGGATCTGGTGTTCACCATATCTCTCCTCCAAAGTCTGTGTTCAGTATCAACTTTCACAAGTCTGTCCTGACTTCCTCTCAGGACCATGTGTATCTGGGTTGCAGGACTGAGATAATTTCTGTGTTGGCTTCTCTTCCACCTCTTAAAGTTCTGTTCTTGGCAGCTTTCTTTGTCTCTTCCTCCAGCCAGAGAGATCTTCAAGACCTGGATTCATGGCTTGTTCTGTTCCAATGCTCCCTCTTGTCAGACTGTACATGCAAAAGCTTCAATGGTACCTCCAGTTCAGTTTGCCTTCAGCATTGCCACACACTGCATTTCAGTGTGCCTCTCCTTCCTTGTCTAAAGCAGGTAGGTATTCAAGTGGTGGCTTGAGCAACTTTCCCTCAATCCAGGCCTGCACTTTCAGCCTCTGATCTCTTCTCAAGAACTATTCATCAATGCTTCAGACACAGGGTGGGGGCTTCCTGTGGTCAACTGAAAGTTCAAGGTTTTTGGCTTTCCCATCAGAGGCCAGACCGTATCAACATCAAAGGGATGAGAGCTTTGCTTCTGGACCATTAGACTTTTCATCCCATGTTCTCTCCAGGGTTTCTGAAGGTTTTCACGGAAAACGCAACAGTGATGTTGTATGTCAAAAAACAGGGGGGCACAAAGTTTTACTTTCTCTGCAGGTTAGCTCTTAAGGCCTGGGATCTGGGTGTCTTGTTATCCGTTAATTCTTCAGGCAGTTTATAATACCTCAGTACAGTTTAGTGGAAGACATCTTGAGCAGGTCCAGAACACATGCTCACGAATAGATGCTTCAGAGACCTGTTTCTGGACATAACCCATCAGTGGAGTATTCCTCAGGAAGATTGTTTTGCCTTCCCTCTGAACAGGCAGCTCCCTCTTTTCTCTTCGAGTGCCATGCTATCTGACGTGAAAGACTGACACCCTTTCTTTCACTTGGAAGGGGATTTTCTCTATGCCATCTCTCCCCTTACTCTACTTCCAAGAGTCCTGCAGAAGATTCAGCTGGACTCCCCAGAAGTCTTGCTAGTGACTCCCTTTTGTCCAAGACAACACTGCTTCTGGTCAAGGGCAGTCATCACGAGCTACCTCACCAGTTGGACCTTCTCAGGACAAGGGGTCGCTCTTCCATCTTCACTTGTCCACACTCTAAATAACACCATGGATGACAGGGGGCACCTCTTTTCTAAGGACTCGCTCAAGGTTTTACAGGAGACAAGAAAACCTACAACAAGAAAGTCTTGTGTCCAAATGGAAGAGATTTTCTGCCCGGTGCCATGGTTGTAACCAGGATCCTTTTTTTTTTTCCTTCAGTGGGTGTCCGTCTGGTTCTCTCCTGTTTGTGTGAGTTGTTCCAGTCTGGCTTGGCCTAGTCTTCTGTAAAGGCCCATTTGTCAGCTATTTCTGCCTGTTGGCCCTTGAATCCTACTTTGGCTTCTTGCTTTGAAGTCATATAATTTCTTAAAGGCATCCTGCATCTTGGGGCCCCCACGAAAGCCTATTCCTCCTTGGGACCCAGGCTATTTTTGAGCTTCCAGGTACAGTGTTGTAGAGAAGCTGAACCTGCAAGACTGTCTTACTTGCTGTTACTTCTGCTTGGAGGGTTTCTGAGATTCAGATCCTTATTTTTTTTTCCCACAGGGACAGTGTCCCCCTTTGTACTAATCCTCCTTTTATGCCCAAGGTGGCCAGTGAGTTGTCTTTGAATCGGGCATTTCAACTACTTTACTTTTTTCCTTCTCTGTCTTCTAGTGAGAAGATCCTACATACCTTGGATTTGCACAGACAGCTCAGGTATTTGGATAAAACTAAGGCCGTTCATAAATTTGACAAGCTTTTTGGTTCTTTTCATCCCTGGACATTGGGTTTGACTGTTAGTAAGCAAACCATCTCCTCCTGGAATTCTAAAACCATTTATTTTTGTTCATTTCATGGTGAATATCTGTCTGCTATCATCAGAGCTCACTCTACTAGGGCTGTTACCTTTTCTTGTGCTTTCCTCAAGGGGTTGCACACCATTTCCATCCTTGAAGCTGCTGCTTGGTCTTCAGTGCATACCTTTTACTAAGCATTATGAGGTGGGTATGGTTTCTAGGGCCAGAACAGGTTTTGCCCAAGTCATTCTACATGGGTTTATTGAGGGCTCTTCCCAGCCTTCTACTTCCCAGTCTTTCTTGAGCTTTTGTATTCTCCACATTGTAAAGAGTACTGCAAGAGTGATATAGAAGGACATAGTAAACTTGTGTAAAATCTTACCATAACAGTATATGTCCTTCTCTTCACTGTTGCAGTATTCTATCCCTCCCTCCAACACCCTTTTTTCCTTTGGATTTTGCTCTGGTTTCATTCTTGTCTGAGGGTCTCCCTTTTCAGTCTGCATTTTCTTCTTCTGGATGTGCATGGCCTTTTTTGTCATATGGCAGTTACTCTGTTCTGGGGCAAATCTGTTCTGGGCAACTGCTTCCGTACATCACCTTTATGCCCTGCATCCTGCACGGGGAGCATAAGTGTGATGTATGACACAAGCATGATCTAAAGGCTTTGATATACTAGCCAGACATTGGGCTTTCCTTGGCAGAAGATCCCTAATATGAAGACCACTGCAACAGTGAAGAGTAGGACATGTACTGTTAATGGTAAAATTTCACACAACTGGACTCTCTAGGGACCAGAATTTTATCTATAACTTGGAAAATATGCTAGAGAGACAGAGGTGTCCCAGAGACTCCCCCTCCTGTGGGAACATGATTTTCATCCATGCAAAGCTTCTTTTGTCTATTATCCAGTTTAAGTGCAACCTAGACCAGTGGATGGAGAATAGGAAATTTACATTGGGCTCGGCACCTGTGTCCCTTAATGGACAGAGGTAGCTTATAAATGCCTGGCCCTCAATGTCCTATTTGGATACAAGACATCATTATTCATTCGGAAAAACTTGGCTAGGCTTAGAAAGGTCCCCGAGGTCATTAGCCTAGTAACAATCTATGATTCTTTGTAATTCTTTTGCCTTTTTTGGAGGGTTTGGGTATAGTTTATTCTGTTCTTTGGTTAAGACAGAAAATTCAACAGACAGAACTAAAGTTATTGTAAGGTTTGCTTAAATGGTTTCTTCTCTCTTTACTAAGACTGCTTGAGCCATAGTGTGAGGGGGATGATCAACCCCATCCCCAACACCAACACTTTCAACAGCCTCATGGACTGTGCTGTTGGCTGGGGTGTGGGAATAACAAAATCAAAAAAACAAAAAGAAAGAAATTAGCTTAATTTCAATAAAACAAGCTTATTTTTTAATTTTTTGCTACAGTAGTTGAATAAGTATTTTAAGACCTCTAGGAGATAAGGAAATGAGTGCCATTAGTTCTGCCTATATTTGCATCTTATTGGCTAGCTGAGTTGTGCAGCACTGCTATTTTCTGCGAAACAGAGATGAATGTAAAGTGAGGGCATAATGACCGGTTGCAAAGCAATAAAAAGTACTGGTCTTATGCCTTGCTTTCCTATGTTATAGTGAAAAGTTACACACTCTCTGGAAAAGAAATACCTCTACATTTCCCCTAATGTCACAGGGACATCTTTTATTTTTGACACACTTTACAATGTAGATAGGAAAACATTTTTCGGGTAAGTCACCAAGGATTACAGTCATTTGGTAATGCCAGTCATTAGAATTTTGTACTTCATTTTTCAAAAAAAAAATGTGCATATTGATGCCATGGCATTTAGCAAGTGTATGCGGTCTTCTCATACATGTTTCTGAAGAGGGGCACCTGTTTGTGTTCATGTGCACAAGTGTACAAAAGTATGTGCACATGAGTATAGTTGTGGGAGAGTTGGGTGGCTGGTGGTGTGTGTGCACCCTTGTACTTTCATCCCTGCAGTTTTGAAAAATATATACAGTCTCAACTTTCTTGACTTTGCAGAATGCCCCTAATTTTCTCATATTGTCCTGTCCCTCATAAAATGTTTGATTTTTCTGGTAAATCCATGAGGATTTCAGACAAGTCAGTAATGTAAGACATTATAGAGTTTCACACTTTATTGTTCAGAAAGAGAATGTTGATACAAAACCTGTTCTGTTCAGTTTTTAAGTGAAGCAAAATAATTAAAAATTGGCCCTGATTATGTCCCTCATTATTTTTGTCTTCTTCACAATGGTTTAGCAAAGAAGTTAAGAGGTACACAGAGAACAGTATCCCTCAACCACACCTAATTTGCAAAATCTCTGATTTTTTGCCACATATTTTTGCCCTGGATTACAGACAAGCCAGTAATGCAAGAAATCAGTTTCATGTTTCTTATTTAGAAAATGAATGTTAATACAAAACCTCTTCTGTTAACTTTTAAGTTAGAGTAATTATTAAAACTTGTCCCCAATTTTGCCCACCATTACTTTTTGATATTTCCAGAACTTTTGAGAAAATTAAGTTGAGAGGTATGTAAGGAGCCATACCTTTTCACTGTCCTATTTTGCAGAATGATTTTTTTTTAATGCTCCCTGATTTTCTGGTAATTCACTGTGGATCTGTTCTATTAACTTTAAGTGAATTTAATGTAATAGTTTGTGTCCCTGCTTTTTGCCTTTCCATTATTTTTGGCTATGTGCAAAATTCTTGAGTAAAGAAGTTGGCCTTTCCTGCCATTAGTTGTGTAAAAATGAATAAAAAGCTGTGCATATTATGCTATGAACATCGTCTGCTGTTCTCACTGCTTGAACTTTTTATGTGGATTTCTGGTACAATTAAGAAAAATGCACCTGCAAATAGCTTCCAGTAACTACTAGACTAGAGTTGTTGGGAAAGCACGGTGGCAGCCAGTTGGAGGCAGTTAGACTGCATAGTAATAGGACTCTGGCTAGCTATCCATGTCCTATTTCTGTGATCAGAAAAAAATGTAATTGCTGGTTAGTGCACAGGCTTGCAGATTTACTGATTCATAAAGTATACAAAAAAAGTTTGCCATGGACCAGTAGTCAAGGAGCCTCAATCCTTACCACTGGCACCTGTGGAGGGACGTTCACTGAGAGGATGGCCAAGCTAAGACCTCCAGCACCCTCTGTCCAACCAGAACTTCATGCCCCTGCCCAAGTAGCTGAAACACACACTCCTTCACATTTGATTTACACACACACACACACACACATATACACCTGGGAAAGGCTGGCACAGGTTTACTAGCTATGCCCCCTTCTGCCCAAACTATAAGGTAGTTACCACTGCCACCATTCAACTCCTTTCGTCACACTCGTCAGCACCCATCCTTATAGGACACTTCCTGCCGCCAGGAAGAAAAAAAAATGTTGGCACAGGGATGAATTTGTGTCTGTAAAGGTTTGCCTTAAAGTAAGCTACGATGATTACTCTTTTGAATGCAACATATTTCAGAGATGGGAGAAACATTGAGTAATAAATTTGCCCCCCCCCTCACCATGTCTTGTTTGTTGAGGGAGTTTTAAGTCTTTAGTTTGGAGGAGGTGAAAGAGATGAATGATAAGGTTGAGTTATCCATAAAACAGAATTATAGATAAAATCACCACACAGGAGTCTGACTAAGTATATGGATAGACATTCAAGCCTGTATTGGAAAATGAGGGCCTTTAGTATGGTGATCTGTTTTAGTTAGAAACTTGTAGCTATGTAACGTGTTTGGATAGATGCATACAAAGGAGGTATTATATTCTGTAATTGGATTCATCAGGGTGGATTATAGAAAAAATGATGTTTTTGACTTGGATGAGATGCCTTTACATATTAACTGGGCTGGACTGAAGTATGTCTGGACTACTGTTTCTGCAAGCTGATCTGATAGGGAATTTTCTACAAGGGTGGTTATCGATCTCTGATGACCATATAATTCTAGAGTGGGGTGTTATTTATAATGTAAGATGTCATGATTTATTTATTTAGTTGACAATGCTACACTTCTTTGCATTCAGCTTAAGCTCTTTTTCCTAATTCACCATTGATTTTTATGGTTTATCCCTTGCTGGCATCAGATGCTAAGTGAGTGCCAAAAACAACTTGTAACCATTGGCAAATTTAGTTGGTGATATCTCCTAGTTAGTGGTTTGGAGATCCAACAAGTAGACATTGAATAGAAGAGATCCTAGTACTGAGCCCTGAGGAATGCCTGTAACCACATTTTTGATTTCTGAGGTATCTGCTACTTTAACTAAATGGGTTCTATTTATCAGCCAGTTTGCAATTTGTCTTAGAATTAAGAGTCTCCGTTTAGGCATTTAAGCTTATTTGGAATACCAGCATTGAGAAACCATGTCAGACAACTTGGGTAGATCCAGATAAACTGTATAAGCTTAATGGCTGCTAGCTACAGCTTCACTGACTTTCTCAGAGAAGTTCTACTACATTAGACATGATCTCCTTTTGACAAAACCATATTGTTCTGGGTTAAGAACATTTAATATATGTTTATATTGGGGCTTATGAAATCTGATATACATTGAATATATTTCATGGCTTTGAAAAATGCACTTGGGCTTATGGGTCTAACGTTACTGCTTGGAGCTGAGGTGGGGCCCCTTTATTGGGAAGCATATTGATAGCCCCAGAATTTTTTGCAGGGCTATTGAAAATGTCTATGCTCAAGTTGAAATATGACAAATAACTTCAATAAAAATGAAATGAACATTTATTAAAACTTTTATCTTAGCACAGCGGGGTACTGCTATGGGGGCAAGTTTTGCCAAATCACATGCAGATCTTTTTTAAAGGGATGTTGAAACAAGACTCTATTCATACAGATTACCATTGTTTTCAGAACAAGTTATAGAATGTTATATAGATATGGTTTTGTATTTGTAAAGGAGGCTTTTCTTTTTCTTTGACAAGTTTTTGTCAGGAGTTACATAATAAGTATGACTTTTCATTTAATTGTACATTAGAGTATAATTAACATTTTAGATGTGACTTTTAAAGGAATAGATGGCAAAGAAGTTATGACAAAAATATTATAGAAACCGCCTTACAGATTTCTTTGTCTCCTTATAGTTGTCATCCCAAACATGTATGATAATGTTTGTTTTATGATGAGCTGTTGCGAATGAGTGTGTGTAGTGTGAGATTTGTCTTATTAGACGCTATGCATTCTTTATAGCTTTTTTTTACATAGTGGCCTTAGATGTTAATAAGTTATATAATACGGTTTTACAGATGTCTAGGAAAGAGGCATTAGGTCAAAAAAAATTTGAACATCAGATTTCAAGTGTTTAACAAGGAATTTTATTTTAACCACAGAATGTTATTGAAATATCTAAAATTTATTATTGAGTACAATATTTTTTGAGACAGTGATGTCTGAGTGAAAAAAATGTTGGATGAATTTTCTTATTTATGAATACTTTAAAACAATATTTCCTACTTCCTTTTCAGTGACTTGTAGGAGAGGTAAAAAACCTCCGGGATTAGTTGGTACATAGCCAGTTTAGAATAGGTGTTTTGAATGTAGATCTGTATAGTACAAACAAGGGCACCTATGCGAGAGGCACCTACTGTACTTGTTTTTATATATATCAAAAGATTTTAGGATAATAAATGGGGGGAATGATCAAATCATAGGTTTGATTGTAGCACTAAGGCAGTGTTTTATGCTTTTAAGTTTCCCTTGTAATTCAGATCTGATGTTAATTTTCATTCTATCCTTAACCTGTGGGTTCAGTTCTGATCCTTGGAACTGACTGTGACTACCATAGCTCGTGGTAAACAAAAAAAACTCTTGAGCTTATTCCTTACCCAAAATGCATCTATCCCAGTTACCCCAGAACCTGTTTGCCAGTTTTAGTGTCAGACATGGTGCCATTTGGTCTCGAGCAGATAAGTGATTCCTTTTATATATTCAACTTTCAATTCTTCTTTGTTTTCTCTAATTCATAAAATCCCTTACCCTTTTTGTCTTTCTTGTATGTCAGTACTCTATTACCTTTATTTCCATTTCTGTACACTTTGGTATATCTGGAATATAATTGCTGATATTTTCCTCCTACACTTTGTGTAGTTCTTTTATTATCATTGTTGCTATATTTCTATTTTTCTCATTTTAAAAAAAAAAAAAAAAAAAAAAAAAAAACAATTTACTGTAATTTCCTCAGTTTGTGTGTGTGCATGGAGAAAAGATATAGCAGAAAGGGAAAAGGCTCTGGCTGGAATTAAATCTGGTCAGAAATGTGGCCATAAAATACCCTTTTCTGACACACACTGCTTGTGTTTACTGTTTGGGCCCCATCCATCTTCAGGAGGATTGCTCTATTTGTCATTCCTTTAGCCACAGAGCTCTTGTCGAGCAGAAAAATAAATTGATCTTAAAAGGCCTGCTTCAATGTACTTTCAGTGAGGCTTTATCTGGAGCCACGTCTAAAGAAAAACTAAGAAACCGGATTTTTCTAGTCTGTCTTCATCCTCCAAAGTTTGAGAACACAAAGAAAAGTTGTTTTGTCAGTGCAGACATCTCCATCGGCTCAGACTTTAAAAAAAGACTAAAATGTTGGTTCCATCTTCCCCTTCAGAACCCACAGGAAAAAAGTCAGTCACAAACATTGGCTCTGACTGTTTCATCTGAACTACGAATTACCATAAGTCTACTATCGGAATCAACTAGCTCTTCTGTTCCTAAAATTACAGGTCAAGGACAAACTTTGGTGCCGAGCAGGGGCGGCTCGTGCTATAGGACTGCAGTCCCCCCACCTGTAGAAAGAAGAAGAACATAAATCATGAGTCCCGGAAGAGAAAGAAAATAAAACAAAAATCACGAACTTCACGCAAGCGTGCTGCACTCCAGACTGCCCTCCTGGTATGCGTGTTGAACTCCAGACTGCTCTTCTCGTACTCACAGAACTCCAGACTGCTCTACCAGGCAGTCCGGATAAGGGAGAAAGGCATCTCTGCCCTGCAGCCCAAAAGTCTGTGCGGTGATGACGACCATGGAACAGAACAACACCGGACTGCGTAGTTGGCAGGCTGGGGCTTCCATCCTACTCTCGCGGGGAATGAGCAAGCTGTGAAACCAACCGGAAACATTCCATTATCTCGCGTGGAACGCCATTAGCTTGCGTGGGCTGACGAGACTGCTGGATGTACTATGTGGAGCTTGCAGACTGGAACGAATTCGATTGCAACGAATTCAGGTAGACTGAACTAGGGTGTGTGTGTCTGTCTGTGTGTGTGTGTGCATGCGTGTCATCATTCTAAGCAAATAGAAAGGTGTGCTCCATATTTCCATAATTCAGATATGCAGAATAAATAAATAGCAGCTGTTCTTGCAAGAAATTCATCTTTGATCTCTCGTTTGTGCTGAGAGTTAAATCAAGCACCACTTTACTAGTTTACTACATGCATGCCTGTAGCCAGTGAAAGGAACTGCTGCACGCATGCCGAAGAGGAAATGTTGAGCAGGAAGTTTTAGTCTTAGGCAGGTTGGACACAGAGAAGAAAGTTATTGTTTCTTTAAATTAATTTGTAAGAGCGGAAATGTTTCCTTTTTATTAAATTTTTTTTTGCATGACCGGGCCAAGACAGCTGCCTAGGTCACTTTATGTTGGATTTCACTCTGCATAGTAGTGGTCGACATTCACATTGTCAACATACTGTGAATTGCATTTTGCCTGTCTGTTTGTTTTTCTTGAGGAAATGAAAGATTGTTTATATATCTATGGCTTCCCTACAGATTGCCAAGTTAAACTTCCCCAAGTATCAGGTGCTCAAGTTACAAAAGCTGAAGACTAAAACACTAACACCTCTTGCCACTGAAAATCATTACCACTTTAGTTTCTATATGTGTGCCAGGTGTGATTCTTTTGTATTCAGAGATTTCTCCCTTCTTTGTATTTCTGCTATTCTGGAGTTGGTATGTATAAATTCAGTGGTGTAGGAGACTTACCCCACACATTGTGGGAGCTGCAGGGGTAATTTCCCCCTGAAAAAATGCATACTGTTTGAGAATGAACCCTTCTGTGTTTTTGGTATCATTTTCATTGATGTGGTCCAGTGACATTACATTATTTTGAGGTTTCATAGTGGAACTATATATATGTATGTATGTACGTGTGTGTGTGTGTGTGTGTGTGCATGTGTGTGTGCATGTACATATTTGACATTAAAATAACCACACTAGGGGTCTCATAGCTGAAAGGAAAATAGCTTTTTAGGGGAAATCAGGATTTGTACAGCACTGTCTTTTAGTGTAGCGTTAGTAACAACTGCACAAAATGTGTGAGAACTGTGTTTAATCCCCAGGCAAAGGCCAGCATTTTCTTTCCATACGTCACGATTTACAACGCATATGCAGGTTTATTCTCCATATGGGTGTGTGTGCACATGTGTGTGTGCGCACGTGTGTGTGTGCGTGTGCTGTGTCATTACAGAAAGATTAAGCATGATAGAAAACAATTAGAGAAAGTAAACAAGTCATAAATACTGGCTAGCAGCAACCTCTTCATTAGTTACAGATTTCTTTAATGTGGAATTATTTAGATGACTTTTACTTCTTCAGAGATTGTGCATATTTACTGATACTGGTGGATGGTAAAAGTTTGAGTAGACTTTTATGATGGAAATGTTCTTAACTGGACAGTTTTGTCATTATTGGTGCATGCATTTTGTTTCATTGTTTACTGGAAAAATGTTCAAAACAATAAATTTAAAATGCCGTCTTAACTGTACTGTATTGTGCAAGGAATATAATTTAATACACTCAGGAAGGTGTATAAAAGAGCACGTGTATGTGTTGTGTTCAAGGGGCCTATGATTTGAAAACAGCCCAAAGTTAATCTTTATCTGCCACTGGCAAAATGCATTTTCTTTGAATGTGGGTTTCAATGCTGTTTCAATGAATGTGAGTTTCAAGGGCAGAGAAGTTTTAATGCTAAGTCTATTTTCATTGTGAGACTGCATTGCTTTGTTTAGCAGATATCTATTAGTGTTTGTGCTGTAAAATGAAAAATAAAACTTTCAAATGAAATCCATATCATCGCAGACGTAAAGCAGTATGCACATTACAGTGTTTATGGTAAATGGGGTGAAATAACCAAGGAATGGGACATTAGAATGGCTGCAGGGGGGAGGCTCCATTCGACCATGATTTTATGAGGGGGGAAGGGCAGCAAACTCAGACAGCCCCGGCTGAACTATACCTCTCAACTGTCCAGATTTTTGCAGAATGAATAGAATTTTGCTTCTTATTTTTGGTTTGTTCTAAATAAAATTTGAGGTTTTCTGGCAAATCATTTAGGAATGAAGTCACTAAATAATGACCGATATTAAGTTTCAGACGTCATAACCTTCAGAAAAATGCATGCTAAAGCAATACCTGTCATTCTATCAACTGTCTTAAGTTTATACAAGAGCAATTTTTAGTACTGTTTGTATGTTCCCCCAATATATTTGGCCTTATCCAGATTTCCTGCATTAAGAGGTTGAGAGGTACATGCAAATAAATCGCTTTATAGAATTAGGAATATCCAAACCTCTGAACTCTCCCCAATTTTGGCTCAAAATGTTGCTCTCCCCCTAATAATCCGTCTGCAAAATGGCAATTTTGGAAGAAAACGTGGAGGGTTTACAATTAAAAGTAACTGTAGTGATCAGAGTTATAGATTATTTATTTCAGAAATGCATGTAGAATAGATGCTCTTATCTTGTCAGCTGCTCAAGTTAACAGTACTAATATTAAAAAGGTGACCCTTCTTTGACAGATTCCCAGCTGTATTGTGTGGCAATTTTATGTTTTTGCATCACATTTTTGGTCCATTTTTAATAAAATTGTGGTTTTCTGATAAATTAGTGGCAAATCATTAAAGATTGACTTTAGAAAATAATGGCAGACATTTGACTTTCAGATTTCATACCCTTCAGAAAATTCATACTAATGCAAGACCTACTGCTATACTATTATATTTAAAAATTGTTCTTATTTTTGGGCCTGTGTGCCACTTCTATGTATGGCTTTGTCCAGATTTCTTGCTCTGAGGTTTGAGAGGTATGAGTGTCAGAGCCATCAACGTCAGCCAGAGACGTTTCAAATTGTAACATACTTGTTGCACCCCACTCCCAACTGTAATGGCTCTGGATGTGTCTGAGCAAGACAAGGAGCAGTTATGCAGTGTAAGTGTGCAGAGTATTCCCCCATCCAAGGTAGACCACAAGTACAACCGTGGCTTTTCGTCTGTGCTTGATTTTGCAGAATGTTCTGGTTTTCTGTCATATTTTTATACTGTTGATTTATGCTTCTTTTATTCAGAAAATGCATGCTGTCGCAGTCCCCTGTTGCTCTGTGTTTAAGCTTGTCAGAGATTGTAAGATGCAAGAAAGGTTTAATAAGCATACTGTTAAAGAATTACCAAAATTGAAAGCCTTTTTGTTGTTGCCATGCAGGGAATATTTACATAACTAAATAACGTATAAGCCTTTGGTATTGAAATGCATATGACAGTGTTTTTAATAAAGGACAGGATTACAGTATTTTCAGAAGCTCATTACATTTGTTGGAGACTTGCAGTTATCTTTACAGGCTTTACCCGTAAACTAAACAGAATGTCAATCTATGATGTGTGGTCCATAACTTGTGCAGTAATTCTTTAAGTAATTTATCTTGAGCTTGTTTCTTGTTTGCTGTTCATTTTTTACTTTGATCATGAAACAAGTAGATAGTTGTTGTTAGGCAGCAGGTCTTTTTTTTGGATAAGAAACATTTTTACAAGTGGGGGTATCACAGAGATTGCTACTTTCAGTATGTTACTTGGTAATTTTATAAAGGTGAATATAAATTGTAATTAGAGCTGCTTTTGACTGGCATTCCAGTAATGTATTTAAAAAGTAATTTATTTTTTCATGCCTCACAACCTTTGTGTTTCCATCTAGATATGAAGTAAGTTGTCATATTTATTTCTTTTACACTTCATTTTGTCTTGCTTGGACTCATAATGATGATTTGGCATCCAGGGCAGCGTATTTAATTAAAGTTCCAGTTGTTGTGGTTTTGAGCATAGCTGCACCACTTTCTAGTTGGCCACACCCCTTCCCAATGGCCCCACCCATTCAACTGTCTCCTGCAGCCCCCCCCCCTTTAATTTGAAGTCAGCAGCTGCCACTGGTGCCGAGACCCTCGGATCCAACACCAGTTACAGGATTAGACAAAAATTCTTCTTCCAAGAACAGGTTATTTACCCTCCATTGATCCCTTTCCATTACTGTTCCCCTTTTGTGATGTCAGCCCATTACTCTAAAAGTCTAACCAAAGACGATGTGAAGAGACTGGTGAGAGAAATCCGTTGGGAGCAAGTTATGACCGGATTCACCTCTGTTCCTACCCTGACAGGTCAAGGATTCCATTCTTTAGCTACTTCCTTCAACTTTACTTGAAGGTTTAGAGACTACAGTTCTGAGCTGCCAGGTGCAGTCTGCATCTGAACCGAAGATATCTTTGTCTTCGGAACCACTTATTGCTCTGAGCTGTTTGGTTCAATTGGAACCAGAGACCTCTCTGGGCCATATCTGCCCTGTTGGTTGCAAGGGGCTAGAGTTGACTTGTATATTTTCCCAGCCTTCTCTGCATCTCAGAGTTTTGGCACAGATCAGCTCAGCTCTGGCTTCTGCTTAGAGGGATGCCTTCAGAGCAGATGGTGACCTTTGTTCCCAGACCTACTCTTTCGAATCACGGGTCCCTCCCTTCTCTGGGTGGATCAATTTTCGAAGCTATGAAGAGAGCTCTGACTGTAGAGGTCGGTCAGTCGGCCCCTTCCTACTTGGAACACACACCCCCTGTCATGCCTATGTTCAGAGTCTCAACCATTGCCTCCAAAGGGCAGCGAGTACCAAAACCTCAGGAGTCCCAAAAGTGAATACCCTCTTCTGGTACTTCCCCCAATCATCCCACCGAGGAGGTGCCTAAGAAATGCAAGTGGAAGTACTTGTATTCTTTGGAGTAATCTATTACAGAAGACATGGAATTTGAGGGTGAAGGATCCCCAAGCTCACGTCCCAATGTCTCCTTTAGAGACCTAGAAATCTTAAAATCAAGAGGTGATTGGAAGTCTAGTAATCCTTCATTTGAAGAGTCATGTACCTGGAGTCTTTTGGTACCTGTCAGTCTGCCTCCTGGGTAATTCCACCTGCCAATAAGCTCCTTGAGTTGATCACTCAGCAGGCATGGAAGGCCCACAACACCACTGAACCCATTCCCTGGAGACCTGACAAAATTATCACTGCCCCAGAGGATAAACAGCTCTGGTCAAAAGGTTTGCCTGTTGATGCCATGGTCATAGTGGCGGCAACAAAAAAGGAACTAGCTGCAGAAAGTTCCCCTATCCATCCACCCAACAAGGAGTCTTGGGTGATAGTTTTGGGAATTGGGTTTATGCTTCAATGACCTTTGTGTTACAGTCCTTGAATTTCTTGGCACATTTCACTAGACTGCAGACGCATCTCATTAAGGAGCTTTCCAATACCCTTTCAGGATCCATCTCTGAAGAAGTTCAGGAATCTGTTGCCTTTCAGCTGGCTACCCTGCAGTCCATATCCAACTCATACATGAGGCTCATTTCTCATGCAGCTGAAGGGGTGACAAGAGCAGCAGGTTCAGGCATTGCCATCAGGAGGTAAACCTGGATGTACTTATGTGATTTTTGCGGAGCCCTTCAAGTCTTCAGTCAGTGATGCTCCCTTTGATGGCGCATCCTTGTTTAGCAAGTTAGAGACTTTGTCCAGGTGTGAGAGAGAGGGAAAGACTCTCTCTGCTGTGGGCATAAGTTTTTCCACTCAATGATCCTTTTCAAGGTATTAGTGAAGTAGTAGAAACATGTGTTTCAAAAAGTCCCAAGGGTCTTTTCAAGACACGGTGGTTCCCCCAGGGGCAGAGGGTGAACTTCAATGGAACTCGCCTTCCTTGTAGCAGAGGAGACCTGCAAAACCAAGGGTACAGAGATTCATTCTTTGGTAAACCCTTTCAGCACACCTGAAAGGAGGCCCAGTTGTCTTCCTCTGGAGGCAGTCTGCTGGTCTGCTATCCCTGCACGAGAGTGCCTGGCTAGAAATAACATCAGATACCTGGGTGCAGAGAATAATTTCCAGAGGTTACATTGTACCTCAAGGATTCATGGCTACCCTGGACATAAAGGATGCCCACCTTCAGATACCAATAAAGACAACCTTCAGGAAGTACCTCCGATTCCTGGCAGGCTCATCCCATTTTCAGTTCTGTGTCTTGCCCTTTCCCAGGGTAGTCATAAAATGTCTGACCCCAGTCATCGCTTACTGCAGGACAAAGAGCATCCAAATATTTCCCTACCTAGATGGTCTTCTAATTCAGGCAGACTATCAGAAGACTCTTCTTCATACCCAGGCCCTTCTGCTCCTTTTAGAGTATCTAGGATTTCTAGTAAACTTCCCAAAATCTCACCTGGAGCCTGCACAGGGCATTGTCTTCCTGGGTTGCAGAATCAGGACACACCTAATGAAGGTCTTCCTACCACCAGCGAAGGTGGTGTCCCTGACGTACCACCTACTTGGTGCCCTTAAAGCATCAGAAATGACAGCTTGGCATTTTCTGAGACTTCTGGGTTACATGGCAGCTACCATGCTCATGTTGCCCTTACCACTGTAGTTTCCTCATGTGTAGTCTTGCTATCTTTGGTCAGTGTGGAGTCAGCACTCCTGTCCCCTAGAGTTCAGGGTTCCCCTCCTTCCCTGCTTGAAACAGGAATTGTGACGGTGGGTGGCTCAGGTGGCCAAGAACCCAGGGCTCGCTCTACAAACACCAACACCCTCCCAGACTATGCATACAGATGCTTCAGATCTGAGATGGGGAGCAACTCTAGGACAAAGAAAAGTGCAAAGTTTGTGGACAGACAGACACAAACTGGACTACATAAATTTCAGAGAAATCCTCCTTGCTCTACAAGCCTTTCAACCCTATCTACAGCAAGGCCATCTCAAGATATTCACAGACACCACCACAGTCCTGTGGTATCCCAACAGAGAGGGACGAAATCATATCTCCTATGAAGACTAGCCCTGCAGGTGTGGGAACTGGCCACGTGACAGGGAATTACCTTACAGGCAGCCTACTTACCCTCCCTACGCAACACCCAGGCATATTACCTAACCCGGACCATCTCAAACGGATGGTTCAAAGAGATGTTTTCTTGAATCTGGTCCACAGGTGGAGTATACCTCAAATAAACTTGTTCGCCTCCTCCATAAACAGGCAACTTCCTGGTTACTACACCAGGACACCCGACCCCAAGGCACTGGCAACAGATACCTTCTGAATGTCCTGGAAGGGGAAATTTCTGTATGCCCCCCTTCCCTTTGATTCAAAAGGTGGTGCTAAAAATTCAGCAGGACTCGCCAGAAATCTTGCTGCTGACTCCCTACTGGCCAAGACAGCACTGGTTCCCCCTTCTGCTTCATTTGTCCAAAGGCAATCACCACAAGTTGCCCCTCTCAGTGGACCTGATCACACAGCACAAGGGAACTTGGATACACCCACAGTGGCAATCCCTGCACCTCTCCCTATGGCTGATATGATTCTGATCCCCTTCAGACACCTGTACAACTCACCTTCAGACACCTGTACAATGAGAATGTGAGGACAGGAAACCTAACCCATCTCTCAAAGTGGAAAAGGTTTTCTATTTGATGTCACACAAGACAGCTGGACCTGCTGGAAAGCGACATTCCTCTTATCCTGTCTTACCTGTGTGAAGTAATGCAGATAGGACTGACCTACTCATCTCTAAAAGCACATTTGTCTGCGATCTCTGCCTGTCTACTTCTGGATCCACCCCTTGCATCCAGACTTCCCGCTAAACTTTTCCTCAAAGGGGTACTACACTTGGGACCACCCAGGAAACTGTCCCCTCCACTGTGGGACCTTAACTATGTATTGGAAAAACTCTCCTTAGCCCCCTTTGAGCCAGCAGATAAAAGCCCCTATAAACCTTTGTACTTGGAAAACTGTTTTACCGGTAGCTGTGACCTCAGCCAGAAGGGTTTCAGAGCTGCAAGCTCTTATGGCTACACCACCCTTCTAAGTCTTCCACCTTGACAGGGTGACACTCGGGACTAACCCGTCCTTCACAGTCACTGGACTAACCTGTCCTTCACAGTCGCTTCTTTCCCAGGGAAGAAAATTGCTGATTTTTAAAAAAAAAAAAAAAAAAAAAAATCCAAACAGAAAATAGTTAAGGGCTTCACCCCCCCCAGTGTAGGGGGCTGTGCCACCCCCCCTACTTAAATATGCCAACTACGGGATCGCACTACAGTGGAGGAAATGGCAAATTCCTGAACACTGCCCAGTGATTTTTTTTTCCCTGAGAAAAAAATCGCTGTTCCATGTGTTCGGGATTTAGGGATTTCGACTTTATTGGGTTGATTAAATGATGATCACTATTTTAAGCGTTCGCTGAAATAATATAGACCCTATTAACTTATTACAACAGTTGTTTCTTTACTGCTCTTTCCTGCCTTGCAGTACAACTTTCATACAGTTTTAGATAACTGGTACAAATTTAATTTGAAAGTGCATACTGTGCCTGAAGTATAGATGCATTGTTGTCACTCGCCTATATTCTCACTGATGGGTTGGATCCGAAGTGTCTGATCTGTCTCGGCCTTTACCAAAGCTCGAGGACTTCAGCAAAGCTCGCTGGCCCCCTTTCCTACCCACAGTGAGTTCCCTGACTTCCTCTGATCTTGTTAGCCCAGAGCTTGCTTGAAGAACCTTTTTGCAGCATGGCAAAGTCTTTGCATTTTTTTCTGCTATTTCTTTATTACTTGGTAAAATTCCGTCCAGTTATTTTTTACTTAGTATTGTCTGTGTAGTTCCTTAGTTAGTAATCGTTTTTTACTTTACAATTATTTAGAACTAATCTACTTCCTTCCTTTCCCTTTTGGTTGCTGCTCGTTTTTTTTTATTTTGAGTAGTCAACTAGAGTCTCCCTCCCCGTCCCAAAGTCTTTTTAAGTTGGAGGACTTTCCCTTCCCTTCTACTATATCTATATATCTATATATATATATATATATATATATATATATATATATATATATAAAAGAATATATGTGGGTCCCTTCACATGGTCGACATTTCAGAATGTCGAAGACCATATGGCTAAGACCATTCAAAATGTCAACCATGCGGAACCGGCATCTCCGTACAGTGCGAAATCGGAAGATTTTCATCTTCCACACTGTAGTGCGATCTCGGAGTTGGTATATTTAAGCTCCAGCAGGGTGTGGGGGGCAGAGCTGATGTAAATTTAAACTCCTGTACGACGTATCACATTTTTGCGGGGGGCCTGCAACCCCCACAGCCCCTGCTACTAATTTATTCCAAGTCTGAGATCTCACTACAGTGGAGATATAGATGAATTTCCAATTCCCACTGTACTACGATCTCGTACATATAGTCGAACACACTTATGCAAATGCACTACTACATTGGCATAAGTGTGTTTGACTATCCACACCACTATTCCTTTTCCGAACGACATTCTGATTTTCAGCAGCATAACTGCCGACAACATGTTTGCGAAAATTATAGTAAACCATATATATATATATATATATATATATATATATATGTATTGTTTTTGTGTTCTGCAGGCTTCCTTTAATATGTCCCAAAAAGAAGGTAAACCGTTAGGATTTAAAAAGTGAAAGAAGTGTA
Organism: Protopterus annectens; assembly: GCF_019279795.1. NCBI lineage: Eukaryota > Metazoa > Chordata > Ceratodontiformes > Protopteridae > Protopterus > Protopterus annectens. The sequence goes on along the minus strand of NC_056745.1, from coordinate 685,888,789 downwards.
GTAAGAAGGTGCCCCTCAGTGACTCGCACACGTTGTGCATATACTGTTTGGGGCCTCTTTGTTTACAAGAATCTTGTTCAGTATGTCAAGCCTTTAATCAAAGGGTGTTAATGGAATGCAAGAACAAATTGATTTTGAAGGGATTAATTAAAACCCTTTTCTCTGAAGATGTTTCTTATTCCGATCCCTCCTCTCCCAAGTCAGACAAGTCTGAGAGGTCTGGAAAGTGGCCTTCTGTAGCTCCGAAAGCATCGTTGGAGCAGAAAGGCAAACAGCCTAAGATGTCTGCTTTAGCAGTTATTACAGAGCAGACAGCTTCTACAAATCCAGGAACCTGCTTGGATTGGTCAAAACTGTTGGATCTGAAGTCATCCTCTGAGTCAACTCCAAAGACCCCTTTGCCTACAGAGTTTCACTATCTGAGCCAGTCTCCATCTTTGGAACCCATTATGTTCCAGCTCTCATCACCCTTCCTTACCAGATCCAGATCCCTGACATTGTCCACTAGGAGCCCCTCAGATGAAGATGTGGATAGGATGGTACAGAGGCTCCTCAAGACACCTGCTTTGGCCAAGTTTCTTTTGGATCTGAACCTAAAGGAATTGTATCAGTCTCATTCTCCCTGTGTGGCGTCTCCTCCTCCTCTGATCCATCCTTTGGTATCCGAGCCAGAAGACTCCGACATCTAGCTAGTGTCTGTATCGGGTCTGGGACCCCTCACTTCCTCGGATCTGATGTCTGCCCAGAGTGTATCTGCCCATTCGGAGCAGGAAATCTCTGGTAGCTTATGCTCACCAGTTGGGTCCTCGGCGCCAGTTCAGATCTCTTTGGATCTGATTCTCTCTCTGGGGGCATCGGGTCAGATGGGCTCTGCTCCTACCTCTTCTTTGGAGCTCTCTTCTCCTGTGATGAGGGTTCGGCTCCGGCATCTGTGTTGTTGGGTCCAGAGAGTTTATTGGAGCAGGTAGGTGTGCCTTCGAAGTTATGAGGAGGGTAATGACTACTCTGCAGTCTCAGGCACAGCCTCCCCTGGAGCTTTCTCCCTCTACATTGCAGGTGTTTTATCCTAATCAACTTCATCCACAGGACTGTTGAAATTCAAGGCCTCAGGATGTCCTGCAGAGGACCTCCCCCGTATGAAACTTCTCTAGAATATCCCACTGAGGAAGTTCCTCAGAAGAGACCATGCAAGAGGAAGCATTTGGACTCCCCGGAGGAGTCGGTCACTTTGGATACCGAACTTGATGTAGCAGAAGGATCCCCATGGTCACCTCCTGAGTATGTCTCCTTTGGACCGAGAGGTGATTGGCAGTCCTCTTCCCCTTCTGCATAGGAGTCTGTATACCTGAAGGCTTTTGGATCTCACCCTTCAACCTCATGGGTGACTCCCACCTTCTGATGAGCTTATTCAGTTAATCTCTTGGGAGGCCTGGGAGACCCCAGGCTCCATAGAAACCCACTCATATAAGACCAAAGTAGTACATTACAGCCCCTAAGGACTAAGCCTTCCTTACCAAGGGTGTAGCAGTAGATGCCATGGTTGTGGCTGCCATGAAGAAGGAATTGTCCAAGACCAGTTCCTCTGTCCATCCTCCTAATAAGGACTCTAGGACCATGGATAGGTATGGGAAGCGCATCTTCTCTTCAGCAGCTTTCACATTACGATCGTTGCATTACCTTACTCATTTCACCAGACTTCAGAGGGATCTGCTAAAAGAACCATCAGACTCCCTCCAAGGAGCTGTAGCTGATTGGGTGGCAGATAAGATCAATGCTCAGCTCACTACTATCAACTCTGTGGTCAACTTCCTCCATGAGACTCATCTCATATATGCAACAGATAGAGCCAGTAGGGCTGTGTGTTCAGGCATCTCCATCAGAAGACAGGCCTGGATGTGCCTTTTCAATTTTGCGGAGCCTTTTAAGTCTTCATTTGTTAATGCTTCCTTTGATGGCGCATCCCTTTTTGGGCCCAAGGTAAAGGAGATGCTAACCTGGTGTGAATAGGAGGGCAAGACCTTGTCTGCTGTTGGAGCACATTTTTCCACACCCACCAGACCATTTCTAAAAGGTCAGAGGGGTGGTGGGAAGATGTGGCTCAGAAAATCCCAGAGGTCTTACCAAGACACACAGGATCAGAGGGGGGAACAATAATGAAAGATGCCGCCCTCACAGCAGAGGAGGCCCACAGAATCAGGGCTCCAGAGAATCTTTCTTTGGTAGACCCTTTCAGCACTCCTGAAGGAGGCAGTCAGGGGTGGGGGGGGGGGTGATTTGTCACTGCACCTCGAAGCCTGGCAAAACATATCCAATGGCAAATGCATGCAGGACATAATATCCAGGGGGATATGTTATTCCCTTTGCCTTCCCTATCTCCATAAACAAATCTGTTCCAGGTGTTCCACCCAGTCAGAAGAAACAAACAACATTAGAAATTCAAAAGTTGCTCAAAATCCAAGAAGTCCCTGCAGACCATAGAGGATCTGGAACTTAAAACTTATGTTAGTACCAAAGAAAACAGGGGACTGGAGACTCATTCTGGATTTTGGCAAATTAAACAAATCAGTGAACTAAAACAACTTCCGGATGGTAACACTGCAGTCAGTACTTCCATTCTTGGACAAGACAATTGGATGTGCACTACAGACCTTCAGGATGAGGACTACTACATTATAATGGAAAGACGATCCAGAAGGTTCTTGCACTTCTGTCTGGGAGTCGGTCACTTCCAGTTTTCACTTCTGCCCTTTAGTCTCACTACAGCCCCCAGAGTGTTAACCAAATGTATGGCAGTAGTGGGGGGCTCACTTGAGACACAAAGGATTCAGTGTGTTTCCATATCTGGACGACTGACTCATAACTGCCCTGACCAGGCATCTCCTGCTACAAGGGAGAAACTGCACACTCCAGCTTTGCTGCTCATTAGACATTACAGTAAATTACGGTCAATCTACTCTAGAGTCATCTCAGAATTTTAACTTTATAGGAGCAGAGATAAATATTACCATACTGACAGCGAGACTTCTCCGCAACAGAGTTCAAGATCTCCGCTTACATGTGAAAAATTTAATCAACAAACCTTGAGCCAGTACAAAACAAGTGTTACAAGTTCTGGGACAGATGGCAGCATCCATTGTACTTGTTCCTCTAGCTCGCCTTCATCTGTGGATACTTCAGTGGTTACTGTCCACACAGTGGTCAGTTCTGGATTTACCAATGTCCCACAAGATTATCTTAACCAATTCATGCAAAAAAGATCTTGAGTGATGGATTTACTCCCCCTCAGTTCCTCAAGGCCGTGCCTTCTTTCCTCCCCCACCTCAGGCCACTGACCACAGATGCTTCCCAGATAGGGTGGGTGGGGGCATTATCTGGCAAGACATTCCAAGGCACCTGGCACTAGCATGAGACTCACCTGCATATGAGCATCCTAGAGATGAGGCAGTGCTATTGGTGTTGCAAGCATTTCAGAGCACACACTCTCTTTCTCAACAATAGCAATTCAGCCAGACAATATGTCAGTGGTCCGGTACATAAACAAACTGGAAGGAACCAGATCTTACACCCTCTGTCGAGAAGCTCTAAGGATTTGGCAATGGGTAACATCCGTTTTTCTGACTGCAACGCACATCCCGAGGAAATCTAACATAATTTTAAACAAATTGAGCAGGGCCATATTATGGCCTCATGAGTGGTCTCTCAGTCAGAATGTGGCAGAAAAGATTTTTCCGAAAATGGGGGCAAGCCTTGCTGTGATCTTTTTGCCTCACACACAAATATCAAATAACATCAACTTTTTTGCCCTGATCTCTCCTTGGGGACGCACTTGTTCACGATTGGCCTCCGGAACTCCTATATGCTTTCCCTCCGATTCCACTGATTCCCAAAATGTTACAGAAAGCAGTCAGTTGGAGACCATGATAATTCTGATTGTACCCTGTTGGCCTTGTCGTATCTGGTTCCCCTTCCTTCAGCCTCCTCTTCTGTATGAACCATGGATTCTGGACCCAGCTCCCGATCTTCTGACACATCCATCAGGATTGGCTCATCCCAGCCTTCAAAACCTCAAGTTCACAGCGTGGCTGCTCCAGTTCCCTTGATTGCCAGGTTTCCCTTCTTTTTTTCTCCGGTGAAGCATATATGGTTGTCATCCCATAAGTCTTCCACATGAAGATTATACAACAGTAAATGGAACAGAGTTGTCATGTGAGCAACTGACAACGAAATAGACCCCTTTTCTGCTTCTGTCCATTCTATCCTAGAATTTCTAGTCATACTTTTTCAGGAGGGTGCAGCTGCTTCTACTATCAAAGACCAGCTAACAGTCGTATGTAATTAACATGTAGGACAAAATGGCACTACAATCATGTCCGAGTCTGTAAAGCTTGTTTAAAAGGAACGAGTATAATTAGGCCCCCATATAAGGATGCCACTCCTCCATAGGACCTAAATTTCCTTTTAACAAACATCATTTCCTTCTCCCTTTAACCTTCAGCCACATGTAATATAAAGTTCCTGTCTTGGAAAACTCTCTTTTTAGTCGCTATTATCTCAGTCAGAAGAGTCTCAGAGCTGCAAGCCTGGTCCACAAAGCGTCCTTACCTGCTTTTCATTAAAGACAGTCTCTCTTTCTGAACTAACCCCTCCTTTCTTCCAAAGGTCATGCCAGAGAGTAAATCAATCCATTGAGCTGCCAGTGTTCTTCCCAAACTACCAGAACAAAGGCGAGTATGCGTTAAGTCTTCTAGACGTGCATAGACAATTGTTTTTATTTGCATAGAACTGCAAGGATTAGAAAATCAGACCAGTTGTTCGTGTCCTATTCCAAGGCTAGAAAAGGAGAGCCAATTTCGAAGATTAATTTATCTAGATGGCTCTCTTTTTATATCCTAAATCTACAACTCTAAGAACAGAGCTCTCCCCTTTCCAGTAAAATCTCATTCCACCAGATCAGTAGCTACTTCTGCAGCTTTCCAAGCTAGGTTACCTTTGGATAACATTTGTGCTGCAGGTACATGGGTGAAACTTCGTACCTTTATTACTCATTACAAAGTGGATTTGGCCTTTAGGAGTAGAGCCTCTTTTGGTTCTGTGGTTCTGCGAAATATACTCCCAAGAGCCAACCAAGAATCTGGTTGCTTGGGACGCGGTCAGTGAGAATAAAGGCGAGATTGACAACAACACATAAAGAAATTATGTACTTACTGTAACGTTCCATGTGTGTTGTCCATCTCGACCTTTATTCTTACAGCCTGCCCTCCATGCCCCCTTCCAGATCTCTTGGGAGACCTAGTGGACACTGGATTTTGGATCGGCATAGCCTCAGAGATGCTATCTTTGGTCCTTAATATGTATTACTACTACTGTATACCCTCTATTCTGAGATAGACAGTGGGTTTTCTCCTGTTGATTTCTAGGGAGCAAACAAGATCTGAGGAAGTCAGGGAAGTGCATTGTGGGTAGGGAAGTGGGCCCACTAGCTTTGCTAAAATCCTCGAGCTGTGGTAAAGGCCGAGACTGATCCGACACTTCGACCCATCAGTGAGAATAAAGGTCGAGATGGATAATACACATGGAAAGTTATGGTGAGTACATAACTTCTTTTTAGTTAAACTTTATAGCTATACCATAACTTATCTATATAACACTTTTTTGTACCTTTAGCCTTGTGAAAACAATTTTCCAACTGTTGCTTTACTTTAACCATTTGTTGACCATCTAAAACTTGCATGTCACAGTGCCTTCTCAGCATGGACAGTAATATTCCAGTTGAGTGACTTAGTCTGAAACTCTTAACAGTGCAGAAGTAGGGAGTGAAGGAATCAAAGCCAGTAGTACATTATGAAACTTAAGCATTTCAAATTCCTAATTGTGTCTGGTACTGCCAGACATCTAACGAATACTTTTTAATAAAGATGTATGGAAAATTATACAAAAAGTGCTAATTACTATTCAGAAACTAGCACGCTGATTGGACCACCCAACCAGCATGCCTGTTGTAAATCAAGCATATACCGAAAAAAAAGTCCAGCTGCTGAAGTACCATGAAGTGTCCAGACTTTGCACTAGCATATGCTGATGGACTTTATAAAATAAAATCGGGTAAATTCAGTAAAAGTAAGCAAATAGAAACCTACCTGATTTTTCCTTATTTTTGTTCTGTTTTTTTCTTCTCGTGCCTTTGCTTCTCCTGCAGTGATGTACTGTGCAAGTGTGGGAATGCAGGTCCCATCTGCATGAGCAGTACATCAGTATTCTTCAGCATTGTCTTCCCTATACTGAACTGCCCTTAAACAGAGACGTTAGTTATTTAAGAAATTGCTTACTTCTCCTAAATGTCATAGCAATACACCCACAAACAGGAGTGGATTATCAGGATTTGCCTACTGTTGTCTTTAATCACTCTGGTCCTCTTGATCAAACACACCACCTGTGGGTAAATCCTCACACAGTTGTGTATTATTGCTTAACTATATCCCTAAAAACAATATGCTTTTTCCCTTTTAAAATATTTGTAAGGTGGCTTTCTTACCAGTTGCTGATGTTAAAATATCTTCTGAAAAACAAATGAAAGGTCACACTGCTGAATTTCTTTCATTAAGTAAAGATGCAGAGATAGTGCAATGCAGTTAAAGCTAGTTTTTCTCCAAAACAGGGAAATGTGTGTGGCTTTAACAGCATGCAAAGGCATGCATATGTCAGTTTGCTTCTCTACAACCAGTATTAGTTAACCCATTTTATATACAGGCGTATGCCTCCGTTCCTTCCTTCCTTCAGTTCCTTCCCCAGTGTAGGTTACAAAAATTTGTTTGCAAGTATTTGTGTTTTAAGACCAGGGCCATGGTGAAAAGAGATAAAGGTCAGACTGCGGCCTGGGTTCAGTTCAACAGCTAATGTGTCTGAGGCACTGGCAGTTAAGGATGGGCATGTACTCACTACCATCTTTCAGTTTATATTGGACAAATGTTCAGAAAGCACAGGGGGGCACTGTCCTTAAGAGAGCAGGGCATTGGGTGAGTCACTGTGGAGGTGGGACAATTAACACCAGCACACACATTCCACATCCTGCCACACACGCATATACATATGAGAGCAATGGGAATCTTGGAGCATAACACAAAAATCATCCTCTGCAGCATTATGACACTGCTTTGGAGTGCCTCAAGTCTCCTCAGTAGCCCAGAGCGTAGGTCAGAGAAAGTCTAAGGGAGGCTTGCCAGGTTCTGCAGACCCAGTGAATGAGGAGAGCTCCCAGGAGCAGTTAAAGGTCAGCTGTAGAGAGGGGAAGACCCCAAAATAGTGTGTGTGTGTTTCTATTTAAATGCTATCAAAAAAAATGTATTGCTTGCTTCCAGATTTCTCTAGGGAGAGGTGACAAATGCTGTGCTAATATTAAAATGTTTTAAAGAAAAAGGTGTCCTTAATTGGGACTGGTATTAAAACGCTTTCATTATGCATGATTTCATTTATGCATATATTGTATATATTTTATTTTATTGAAAGTATTTGGTAATGTCCTTTTAAAGACGCTTGACATTTTCATGGAAGGTCATTGTTGCAGCCACGCTGTTGAATTGTATGTGTTGTATGTAGTAAAATACATAATGTATTAGACTATATGCATACTATTAATATGAAATTAAATAAAATGTTTACTGTAGAGTTAATAGTTAAGATAGATTAATAGTATATGAACCTGTCTATAACAAAGAGATGAAATCTTTAGACAGAAATTCCATTTTAGTTTGAAAAAATCTGCTCACCCAGATTACACAAAATGTTATAATATGCATCAGTACTGCATTCTGTTGCAGGCCTGTTAGTCTTGTCCCATATTAGTGACTATAGTCTAAAAGATGAATCCATTCACAAGGTTTATCTCCAAAAGGATGTCTTTAAGAATGTTTGCATGTTTAACTTTTACATTGTTTATTAGCATTCACATGTATCACGTTTTGTGCAAAAAGTGACTGTGTATGCTGCAAATAATAAAAATTATTTGGGGTGTCTTGGTTAAATTCCGTTCTCCCATTTTCTGAATAAAAGAATTTGCCAAGCATGGGACTATGTGGAAAGTAAAAGACTGAATTTTGTACTGTTGTGGATATGTAAACTATAGTAATAAGCATTTTAATCTTGGTCAACAATGAAAGTTAGATGTGAAAGAAAACTGAATGTATATTGTGATTTCCTAAGGTTCAGACGTGCATGATCCTGGTCTCATTTCTACCACCCCCTGCTTCCCTATCTGTAACTATGAAAGTGAAAGGCAATCCCATCTAATTAGAGGAAAATAAATGGTTCATATGAAGTGAATGGAGTTGGAATAACAAAGAAGCAACAAGAGAGCAGTAATGGATTGGGGGAGGATAACAACAGAGGAAACAATCACTCTGAATCCCAGCTGAGATTTGATTCAGCATATGAAAAAGAAGAAAAGGTTAAAATGCAATAGGCACAAGTTACTTAATTTGCATTAATGGTGCCTCATTAAACAAATCTGTATGTTTTTTCATCCTTTGCTTCTGCTGTTCTAAACACGATTTGGAGAATGCAGGTGATGCTTTACAATTACTTGAAGCCATCTATTAAATATTTTACATCAGACACAGTTTTGTTTACTCAAAGTATTACTTCTGTTAAGAATTGTGTGTTTTATGGCTCTGGCCTCCCGTCTAATTTGCTAATGGGAGATGAATGAACCCTAAATCTGTTAAGATTTTACCGCCAACATCAATGCATTATAAGTGATAGATTTGTCTCCATAAAATGGACTTGTTTGTTGTTCAGTGTCTTGAAGCATGTTGATACAAATTTTTTTCTCTCTTCCTGCTGCCTACAAACCACCAACCCTACTGTGACAGTTTATTCCTTTATGTGGCAGTAGTATATTGTGAATGGCTATCACCCAGGCAGCCATCAGGGCTTTCTTTGCCACTTGAGAGGGGGTTAGGGACATTCTAACATGTGCAGTTGCATAGAGTAGCATATTGAACCTCCTTCATCCTAGCAACCTGAAGGCCTGGTTTAACTTCTAGACTAGGACCCATTCCCAGAGTTTGGAACAACCTTTGCTCAGACATATTTGTCTCCAGACTGGGAGGAGGAGCCCCATTGCAGTGCCATCATTTTTTGCTGTACAAAGGAATTTTTCTCTAAGTCTTAATTCCTAGCCCTCAATGTTTTATGAACAGCCGAAGCCTACACTCATGGGATTGTACATGCACTGGTTTCATGTTCTCCGTATTTCTCAGCTATGGAGTACACTGTGCTTAACAGGCTTCTTCCTTCCTGCTTTTACACCATTCAGCTTCCAGTAGGAGGCAGCACTGAATCCACCCCACCCCCATCCCAGGATTAGTAGGCTGACACATTATGCTTATTCCAGTTTTCCAGCTGACTTCTCTAGTGTCCAGACTAATAGTTTGAACTCTGGCTGTGGGGATGTCAGGGCTTTAGCACTTAAACAATGAGCTACTGTTGCACATTTTTTATACCTTGTTTTCAGCATAATCGCTTGATGGTGTCTTCTGGCTAGCTTATTTTAGTGCCCAGATATTCTTCTTTACACAATTTCAATGTGTTTTGTTTTCTCTCGGTAATTAGCATTGTTCAAGTATTATTTTCCTTGTAGGAACTTTCCTTTTGCCCTATTTTTGTATGTGGGAAAAGTGTCTTCTGTCCCTGGTTTTGCAGAATTCCCCCGATTTTTACTTTGTATGTTTACTTTGTCCCTTCAAAATATTTATTTGATTTTCTGAACTTGTTTATGTTCACTACCATCGGGCTAGTTTCATACCTGTTCTTAATTTTTAGATTTTACTCTAATTCACTTAAAAATTTTTCTCTGATTTTTGCACCCACCCCATTGCTTTTGGCTGTGTCCCTGGTTCTTAAGATCATGTGTGAACTGAAAAAAAAAATCAAATTAGCCTTTTTGTTGGACTTCCAAGATGGCTGCACGTTGAGTAATAGCTTGATTCTAGCTCTCCCAGTGTGAAAACAGAATCTCAACAGAGAAGGCCAGTAAACTTTTGTGTTTGAGTAAATTTCAGTAACTTACTAGGAAGTGTACTGCTTGGAATGAGTTTTCTCCTGTAAATTCCAGACCCCTCTTCCCTATTCTCTGTCCCCACACTTCAGTCATCCCTATTGGCAATATTTCCTTTCTCCACCCCTGTGTTGGCTTAGTTCTTAGAATATTTTGACTACTTTATGAATTTAATAGTTTGTGTTCTCCTTGAGGATCTACAGCCGAAATCCCTGTCTCTCCTTGTTTCTTCAGCGTCCCCTGTTTCACAATCATCCCTTTCCACTTCGAATTATAGCTTACTGCTTGTGCTATGTGTAGGAGCTTTAACTGTTAAGCTTTGAAATATCCCTTCCAATCAGGTAATACCAAACCACTTTGTTCTTTTGGAAGGATTAACTTATCCCACTTGACTGTTGCCCTCTTCCCCTCCCAGATAAAATCCTTCAACTCTTTTTTCTTTTTTTATTAATTGCTATTCACAACTTCTCCTGTGGTTGATAATCTTGTACTGTTATCTTTTGTTTACCCTCTTTCCCACATATCCTTAGCTTCCAAAGCAGAATCCTTTTTAATCCATACTCCTAAGTACTTAATTTTATCATGTCCCCATAAATATGGGTATTGCTAAACCAATTTGTGTGTGGGTACATAGTTTACAGCTATCGCCTTTGTTTTATCTTCATTAAGTTTGTATCTCAAAAAGACTTGAAACTGTCTGAGAATATTCCACAACAATGAAATGTAATTTTCTGGTTTTATCTGATATAAAATATCATCTGCAAATAAAGCCTATACCAAATATATCATTGAATTTCTGCTTCCCTTATTTTCCTTGCCAATGGTTCTAAATATAATGCAAATAAAGGGTAAAGAGGATACCCCTACCTGGTTCCTGTGCTCGAGCAGAACTTATCAGAGAGGAACCCCCCCCCCACACACACACACACACACTTTAAATTTCTCCTCTGATCCCTCATGTATCCTCCTAATCAACCTTATAATTTTATCTGGGAATGCAAATGCTTCTGTTGCCCTACTTATAAAATACCAGCTTGCTCTGTGCTTTCTCTGTATCAAGACCCACCAACAACAGTTGTATTTTATTACATTCTGCTTCCCTCTAGATCATCATTGTTTATTAGTGATGTTAAATGTTTGTCTCCCCTCCATAAAACCACATTGATCCATATCTATCAATTTTGGCATCACCTGTGTCATTCTTTTAGCCATTATAGACATGAACACTTTTTAATCATGATTTAGAATTGAAATGGGCCTGTATGAAGCTGAATCTGATGGGCCTTTATCGTCTTTAGGTATTTTAGCCACCACTGCTTTCTTCCAGGATGTTGGTGCTTCTCCTTTTAAAATGCTGTTAAACAAGACTTTCCAGATCTTTATCATTTTCTTCCCTTCTAGCTTCCAAATTCCTACAGGAATACCATCTAGTCCTGGAGACTTTTATTGTAGATGGTTATACATCACCATTTTATCTCATCTCCTCTTGTCCTAATTGTTAGTAATGGAGCCTCATCTACCTCTAACTTAGCACATTTAATTCTTAATAAACCTTTCCATTTGTACTTTTTTTCTTGATTTCCACATTTCTCTGCTTTATATAAACTTTCATAAAATTTCCAAAATAGATCTAATAACTCTACACAATCTCTGCTTATTTTTCTTGTTATAAGTTCTCTAAGCTTAGCAACAACCCTTTCCTACTTTCTGTTGCATGAGTAGTTGTGCTAAAAGTTGTTCTACTTGAGTTGTTATTAAAAAAAAAAAAGTTGCTTAACAGCAGTCTTTCTAAATTCATGCATATTATTCAGGTAGTCCCTTGTTATTTCTTTAACACTGTGCAGTTGCACGTCTTCTTCTGTGAGATTCCCCCTATTCTGCAATACTTTAATCTTTGCCAGTCCTACTAAGTAATTATTTCTTAACTATGTTTCTTTCATTTCCACCTTATTTTTAAAATCTGCTTTAATTTATCCCACTCCCTAGCTATATCTTCCGAATAAATTTCTGTCTTCTCTAATAACCCCCCGAATAATTTCCACTAACAATTCCTTAAATTCCTCTTTTTAACAGATAGGTGGAGAAGCACCAGTGTCTCATTTATATTACCCAGCTATTTTTATTTTGGTTATTATTGGTGGATGATCTAAAATAGTTACTACATGCATATCAAAGCTTTCAATTAAATGTGCATATTCCTATGAAATGAAATGTCTGTCTAAGCTAGCCAAGTTTTTGTACCTTTGGGAATATGTAAATTCTCTCAGAGCTTCTAAGACTGAATTTACATCTTCCATACCAAGTATTGCATAAATTTTCTTCAAAAAATCTCCCCTCTTGTGTTATATTTTTGTACCTTTGGGAATATGTAAATTCTCTCAGAGCTTCTAAGACTGAATTTACATCTTCCATACTAAGTATTACATAAACTTTCAAAAAAATCAACCCTCTTGTGTTATATTTTTCCTTTTAGGCCCCAGATCCATCCTAACTTTTTTGCAAATCAAATTCCGGTCCCCACTTATAAGTAATGTTCCCTGCTGAAAGCTGATTATTTCTCCCAGAATTTTCTTAAGTTCCATTGTAGCAGTTTTAGGTGGAATATGAGTACATATGCCAGCTTTAATCCTCCTCCCTTGCCAGTAGCTTCATATTTCTACAAGTCTAGCATAGTCTATTTCCCTCTTCTATCATGATTGGAGCTCCTCCTGCAATTAATATAAGTACTCCCCTTTTTTTCTCCAAGATATTACACTAAATAACCATCCTGAAATTGCTACTAGTAACCACACAGTCACCTCTCCACCACAAGGAAACTCAAAAACACAAATACACCAAGCCCGCTAGCTGCAACAATAAAGGTTATCCTCCGGTAGGTCTCCAAAGTAAATCCACTTCACCACCATTCAAAGTACATTGAACATGTAAAAAAGTTAACGGACCAGGAACATAAAGTCAAACAAATTTATTAAACTCGACATAACAAACAAACACGATTGAGCGCGCTTTCGTCAATTAGACTTCCTCAGAATCACATGGTTGCAAAAGCAAATCCCTTTTATATAGTATCACATCTCAATTAATAGTAATTAACACATTGCTTAATTGATCACTTCATGGCTACTTGGGTTAAAATCCAGCATATAAAATTATTCACATTTAAAACCATGGAATGAACTTTAAAAAACACAAGAACTTGATCCATTCAAGTATCTACACTTGTAAGTGTGTGTGTTTTGTATGTGTCCACTGGTTGTATACACCATTGTTACAATTATAAATATATAGTAGTTAGTAAAATAAAATAATGACCAAATGTGTACTAAATACTGCATAAGTATGTAGATAAAATATTAGTTATTGTAAATATATATAAATGTATAACAATATGTATATTTAATATATAAATAAATATATATAACACCAAAAGATGAGAATGTTTTACGATAACTTACATACTTTAAAATTAATTGATATATTTACAATCTAAAATCTTTTTAAATGAATGACAAATCATATTTAAACAATTAAAATTTGTTATAAAAAAAACTAAAAGTTGTTTAAATCCTTTTGTGTATCTAGGGTGTTTACCCTCCTAATAGCTAGCTGTTGGGGAGTCTTTATGGTGTATTTGTTTGTATATATGTACATACATGCTTATTGTTGTGTTTACCTCTATCTATTTGGAAACATTGGCATCTATCCAAATTTTAGCCTGCAAGAGGGCTTCTGGCATCTGGGGCAAGAAACACTGAGGAAAATGGCGTCGGCTGATGCTTTTATACCGAAGACCAACAGAGATGACGCCGGTGGAGTGCGACATCAGCCGAAGCCGGACCCGGACTTTGGAATCCGGCCGACTGAAGGGCTGCCTGACGACAGGACAACCCAGTTGTTATGACTGCAGATGCTATCCAGTTCGGACATCTACATTTATGGTAGGTACAAAACTGTACTTTGGTGCTTCTCCTTTTAAAATGCTGTTAAACAAGACTTTCCAGATCTTTATCATTTTCTTCCCTTCTAGCTTCCAAATTCCTACAGGAATACCATCTAGTCCTGGAGACTTTTATTGTAGATGTTTATACATCACCATTTTATCTCATCTCCTCTTGTCCTAATTGTTAGTAATGGAGCCTCATCTACCTCTAACTTAGCGCATTTAATTCTTAATAAACCTTTCCATTTGTACTTTTTTTCTTGATTTCCACATTTCTCTGCTTTATATAAATTTTCATAAAATTTCCAAAATAGATCTAATAACTCTACACAATCTCTGCTTATTTTTCTTGTTATAAGTTCTCTAAGCTTAGCAACAACCCTTTCCTACTTTCTGTTACATGAGTAGTTGTGCTAAACGTTGTTCTACTTGAGTTGTTATTAAAAAAAAAAAAAAAAGTTGCTTAACAGCAGTCTTTCTAAATTCATGCATATTATTCAGGTAGTCCCTTGTTATTTCTTTAACACTGTGCAGTTGCACGTCTTCTTCTGTGAGATTCCCCCTATTCTGCAATACTTTAATCTTTGCCAGTC